>NW_027510164.1:170000-470000 GCF_048772815.1 Callospermophilus lateralis | reverse complement strand
GAAATCAGGCAAAGTATAAAGTGAGTGATAGAATTAGACATTATCAACAGGGTTGAGTTTGAATATATAAATTAGGAAAAAAACAAATATGTAGTCACCAATATAATTGACAATTGACAGCATTAGGCAACCTGGACATGGATGTTTTTAGAAATCCATGTTCACTTTCCATTTAGGCTTTGGTACAATCATAAGTGTGACCTTTCCATTTTTTTGTCCAGAATATTACTGTGATAATGAGATGACATGAGTATTTCTTTCACCATTTCTGGGAGCAATATATTGAAGATGTAAAATGAGAATCAGGGGTACAAAGAGGTGTACCCTGTTTCTAGGAACATAGAGAAAAAGCATGAATAGACCATACTGTGAATAAATAATATAACTTTTTTGAACTTTAAATAATGAATAGAACTGATCTGAAAAATTAAAGGAAATCGTATATTGATATACAATCATTCATTCCAACCAGGTATATATGTAATGGAAATATTTGTGTTTTGGTTTATCATGAAGAGTGTGTGAGTTTTGCTTCAAAATGATTATGGAAATTCAAAATAATGTGTTTGGAAAGAAGTCTCTCATGAAAAGACCAGTCAAGAAACCCTGACAATACATGTGTTCTGAAGCAAGAAGTGGTGAAAGTTGAAACAAATGCTTATTAATTTGTGAACTTGTGGATGAAATGTATATCCTGTGATGTGCAAAAACTGAAGAAACAATAATGTACCAGTGTCGAATAAAAATGAATGACAAATTACATATCATGTCCCATAGGAGTCTACTTGCATTGATGTTAGACTGGGTCAGTTAGTGTAGAATAATTAGGATTTGTATGCACCATTCACTGAAGTTAGTTTTCAGGAAACAAATATGTATTTCAGGTGGATGAATATTTCTGATTATCATCTTGTGAAAAGTGGATTATAAATCCACATACATGAACATGAATGAATTTAGAGAGTGTATATTAGACGCATATATTTCATATTTTGAAAAATTTGGAGAGTATATCTATATCTATATCTATATCTATACACACACACACACACACACACACACAACTCACAGACATTAAAAATACCAATATAAATGCCAATCGAAATTCATCAGTAAATATGTATCATCCACAAATGCAAAAATATTTATTTTACTGAACATGAGTTAATGTATAATGTTGTTCTACTAGGACGCTCTCCTATAGGTTGAATTTTCATTTCCAACAGCATTTAGGAGGAGTGAACTCTTCTCACAATTTGTATCTGCCAAGACAGCCACCTCACAAAAATGTACGTGTGATACCTGGTAGGATTCTATATATGCATATAAATATACATGTGTGAATAGGCTACAGAAAAGGGAAACAAGAATTCACATATTTGTTAAGTTTAAAAACACATGGAGAATATTTCAATTAAAATTTGACTAGATTTATAACTCCTACCTTATATAATGCAAATGTCAAGTCCAACTATACAACATGTCTCTGGAGAACCTTTGGATGTCCTGTTGTTTATCATGAGTATACTAGACAGTGCCTTGATTGACTGTGTTTCATGAAAATGATCTAGAACAGACATGCCAGTAAGTTGGTGCCTGCTGAGTAGTGTGCCTAGAGCAGTGGTGTGTATGTGTGTCATAATACATCTCTGATGTGGCCATATGGATTTGCCATTGGCTTCCAAATGGCTTGTGACAGACATGGTGAGGTCAGCAGACACTAATATGTAAGGGCGTCTTGTTATATGGAGAGGTTTCATGGCAATGTTAAGAATCAGGTTGCAATAGACAAGGGAAAAAGATATGTGGGATAGAAGCCTGGTTGGTGCATTCTCCTGCAGACCCTGACCCACCACATGTGGCAGAACTCCATCCAGCACTGTGTCCCTTTTGAACTCCTTGTATTTCGTGAAGCAAATACCAAACTCCCAATGCAGGAGAAAGAAAAACCATGAAAAAGTGGAGGATGACCAAATGGCTTCACAGCCCAGATGGGGAGAGACTTAGCACGCACTGGTCACATTTTACTTAAAAGAGAGAATTCACCACTGCTGCCTCATGTTCATTAGAAAATAAGAAACCATGTCCTCCAGGTCACATAGAATCAGACCAAGCTTTGATGGTCTCACGACAAAGGAAGCTAAAGCTCCTGAAAACAACATATATTTCAAGTGCCCAACCTCAGAGGCAGTTTATCAAGAAGTCCTTTAGGCCAGCAGAGCTCCATGTTTGTGGAGTTTTTAACCTGTCCCTTACTTATGGAAACTTCTCTACCACATCCAAGGTTGTGAACTCATGAGCATTTTCCATTCCAGTTATATATTCACAGATTTTATAACTCTTCTCCACTAATTGTGTCTTACTTGGGGCGAAGGTAATGTCAAGGCATTGTTCTGGATGAGAGAGGGAAAATATTTTGTGTAGCACATATTTGATAGACATTGGATTCTTTTTCCTATTTTCCATTCAAAATACTGAATCCCTGACACTAACACATACCCTACTAGACTCTGACTACTAATCCTAATATGATGGAGAAAAATAACCCAAATAGAACAGAAATACAAGCAGGTCAGAGGAGGCATGGTGTATTTTTGAACTTTTCTTTTGCATAATAAATGGTAGGTGTTATAAATCTAGTGAATTTTTATTTGGAATAGTTTTTCATGTGTTTTTAAAATTAACAAATATGTGAATCCCTGCCTCCCTTTCTCTGTAGCCTATACAGCACATGTATTTTTATATGTACATATTGAATCCTACCTGGTATCACACGTACATTTTTGTGAGGTTGCTGACTCGGCAGATATAAATTGTGTGAAGAGACTACCCCTCTTAAACGCTGTTGGAACTAAAAATTCAACCTATGGGTGAGCTTCCTAGTACAACAACATTATACATAATTCCATGTTCAGTAAAGTATATATTTTTGCATCAGTAGATGTTATATATTTCATTATAAATTTCATTTGGCATATATTGCTACTTTTTTATGTTTCTCTGTGTGTTTTTTTGGTATATATATATATATAACTCTCCTGATTTATCAAAACATGAAATATATGTGTCTTATATACACTCTCTACATTCATACATTCATTCATGTTCATGCATGAGGAAATATAATCAACTTTTCTCAAGATTATTATTGGAAATATTCATCCACCTGAAATACATATTTGTTTCCTTGTACTGACAACTCACTTCTGTGAATGGTGCATACAAATCCTAATAATTCTACAGTATCTGACCCAGTTTAACATCAATGCAAGTAGATTCCTATGGGACATGATGTGTATTTTGATGTTCATTTATATTCCACACTGCTACATTAATATTTCTGCAGTTTTTGCACATCATAGGATATATATTTCATCCACAAGTTCACAACTTTATAGGTATTTTTTCACTTTTAATCATTTCCTGCTTCAGAACACATGTATTCCTCCCGGTTTCTTGACTGGTCTTTTCATGAGACTTCTCTGCAAACACATTTTTTTTTAATTTCATAATCAGTTTTGAAGCAAAACTCACACACTTTTTATGATAAACCATAAATCTAATATCACCATTAGAAGCATAACTGTTTGGAATGGATGATTGTATATCAATATTAGGTTTCCTGTATATTTTCAGAAATCAATTCAATCCATTATTTAAAGTTCGAACCAGTTATATTATTTATTCACAGTATGGTCTATTCATGAATTATCTCTATATTCATAGGCACAAGGTACACCTATTTGTACCCCCAATTAATTTATACGTCTTCAAAATATTGCTTTCCTACATATTTTACCCAGTTCATCATTGTGACTGACTCTTCACATGTGCTGACATTTACATTCACTCTCTACCTGAAACCCTATTGCTAAAGAACTTTTGGTCCAAATCCTATACTCACTCTTTTATCTAAACCTACCGACTATTTTCCTAATCCTACTGAATATCCCTTTTTGACTGGATGTTCTCTTCCACATTCAATCATCCAAATTAGAAGGTCCTATGCCATAGTATATTGATTTAACTGAGAGAACTGTGCAGGACATAAATCAATGCTAAGTATCCCAATCAAGGGCCCAATGCCCTTCTGGGCTTCAAAACTTACCTAGATTTCTGTTTTCATACTTATATTTCACCCATATATTCTTATAAATATCACAGGTTCCTAATACAAATATTCATTCCAGAGAATGATTCCTAACCCAAATTGAACATGTTATTAACCCTAACCATACACTTTTCCCTCAATCTAATTTTACAGAAGAGCAGGGACAGAGTTGGTCTTACAATACAGGAATATAGGCGATCTTCCAGCTGCTGAAAACCTAAAAGGTCCATGCTGAAATGATCCTTGGAGAAGATGTAGGCAGCTATGAAGGACATGAGAGAGCAAAAGTCATCTTCCATGGCAAACAACCTGGTCAGGTTGATGGGATGTGTCTGAATTAGCCTCTCTCTTCCTAATGTAGAGAAGATGGACCAAACCATGCCTGTGTGGAGAGCTGTTCCCCGGTCCTATGGTTGATATACCATTCTAACATATGAATGAGTCACAGCAAGTAGAGGCAGCCTCCATCTTTTGGGAACCATGTAAGCAACTGTTAAAACAAAGTGGTTTCCAAGGCAGTGACTTCATTCAGATCTTGAAGAAAGTGACATCACCTTACAGTTTTGGTAATGAAAGTCTGTGATCTTGGGATCCAGGAAACCAGGCACACAGAGTCAAACCCACTCCATGTCCCAGTGGGCTCACTTGTTTGGATTTAACAAGACAGAGTCACTCTTTCTTTGTACCTACTGATGTGAGGACAGCCAAATGCCTGGAAACTATGAAGACTGGCCTTTCCAGAGAAAGCAGGTAGTTTCTCACCATGGGCTCCTGACAACTTCACAGAGTTGGCCAAAGAGACCAGATTGGAGACAGGACACGCCATTTTGGGGGAACATAGTATGGCCCACAAGTCAGAGGACACTCCGGATAGTCACAGACCTACTTGGGAAAAGGAGGTGACTTTTTGGGTGTGAGTGTGAGTTTGTGGTTTTGTCTCATGTTCTGAGAATAGTTAGGAAAGCTGGTTTGTTTGTTTTGGAGTGGACTGTGTCTAGTAAGTCCTTTGACAAGGTGAGTGTTTCTGTGTCTATATATCATACTGTGTCAGTGATTGTAGACATTAGAAAAGAGAATGCATCAATGGATGTGTCCTGTCTACGAGAAAGCTTCAAAGCATTCATCCTGTGCAATTTATGAATGGACTGCAGGTTGCCATATGGATGGGCAACTCCTGCCATCTTTCTAAATTCCTGTTTTCTTCCTGAATTCTGGACACTCTCCAGAATATGCTCATGATTTTGTGTCCAAGATATGTACCACCTCCATCTCTGTGACATGGCCATGTACTGGATAGCTGATGGGAATGGCGAGTATCTCAGAAAACTCAGATATCAGTATGCCCAAGAAAGTCTCAGTGGAGAAACCCTGCTTTGGGCCTTTTGCTTACCTATTCTGTTGCCATGAATGTCAGGAAGGTCTTTGCCTCAGGCCACACTTTGTGAAGCCTGCAGAAAATAGTTTTGAAATGGAAAAGAATGGTCATTACCTGTGCCTCTTTGCTTAATTGCTTTGGAAATGGATGTTTCTGAATCAGCCTCTCAGCCCTATGTGAGGCTATGGCTTAGATTCACAGCACATGATGGGTCTAAAGAAAAATCCCATGTGTGCATCCCAAATCAAAATGGACAAAAGAGCTGTAAGAGTAGTTCTTACAATACAGGAAAGTTGGGGACCTTCCACTTGATGAGAACCTCAAATGTCCATGCACAAATGATACCTGGAGAAGTTGTAGGCAGGTATGAAGCACCTGAGAGAGCAAAAGTCATCTTCCAAGGCAAACAACCTGGTCAGGATGAAGGGATGTGTCTGAATCTGAATCTCTCTCTTCTTATTGTAGAGAAGATGGACCAAACCAGGCCTGAGTGGAGAGCTGTTCCCGGGTGCAAATGGTTGATATACATTCTACCTTATGAAAGTGTCACAGGAAGTAGGGGCAACCTCCATCTTATGTTACCCTTGGAAGCAACTGTTAGGACAAAGTGGTTGCCAAGGCAGTGACCTCATTCAGTTCCAAAGAATGTGACATACCTCATTTCCTTGGTGATGGAACTCTCTGAACTTGGTATCCAAGAAGCCAGGCACCCAGAGGCAGTCCCAGTCCCAGGCCCAGTGGGCTCACTTGTTTGGATTTACCAAGGACAGAGTCAGTTTTCTTGGTACCTAATGATGTGAGGATGGCCAAATGCCAGGAGAGCTCTGAAGATGGACCTTTCCTGAGAAAACAGGTAGTGGCTAACCACTTTTTCCTGACATCTTCACAGAGTTGGTCAAGGAAAGAAGGTCTGAGAGAAGACAGGCCATTTCGGGGGAACATAGTATGGCCCACCAGTCAGAGGACACTCCGGATAGTCACAGACCTACGTGGGGGAAGGAGGTGCTTTTGTGGGAGTGGGTGTGGGTTTGTTGTTTTGTCTCATGTTCTGAGAATAGATAGGAAAGGCGGTTTGTTTGGTTTGGAGTGGACAGTTTCTAGAAAGTCATTTGACACGGCGAGGGTTTCTGTTTCTGTGTATCCCACTGTGTCTGTTGTTGTAGACATTAGAAAAGAGAATGCATTAATGGATGTGTCCTGTCTAGTATAAATCTTCCCATAATTCATCCTGCCCAATATATGAATGGACTGCAGCTTGTCTTATCGATGTGCAACACCTGCTATCTTTCTAAGTTGTTGTTTTCTTCCTGAATTCTGGCCACTGTCCAGAATAGGCTCATGGATTTGTGTCCAAAAAATGTACCACCGCCAAGCTCTGTGACATGGCCATGTACTGGATACCTGAAGAGAATGGCGAGCATCTCAGAAAACTCAGATATCAGTGTGACCAAAAAAATCTCAGTGCAGAAACCCTGCTTTGGGCCTTTTGCTTACTTATTGTTGTGTTGCACTGAATGTCAGGAAGGTCTTTGCCTCAGGCCACCCCTTTGTGAAGCCTGAAGACAACAGTTTTCAAATGGAAATGAATGGGCCTCACCTGTGGCTCTTTGCTTAATTGCTTTGGAAAGAGATGTGTCTTTATCAGCCTTTGGACCTGTGTGTGGCTGTGACTTAGATTCTCAGAACCTGATGGATCTTAAGAATGATCCCATGTGAGCTTCCAAAACCAAAATGGCAAAAAATATCATTCATTGTGGATGAAGTCTCTTGCCTTCCTCTGTTAGGTTCCTGCACTCCATCAAATGAGAATAGGGATTCTTTGGGTCAAATGAGTTCTTCAAAGCCCTGCAGAGGTGCTTGTGTTTTCGCATGACTCTAAATCACCTAAAGAATTGATACCTAAAATCAGTAGGCCTGAAATTGGAGAAACAAAGAAGTATTAAAGGCAGGCTTATTTGTTCACTCCTGGTTCACAGAAACGGTGTCCAGGCTACCCTGACTTTAGGCAAATGAGGGGCAAAGGAGCTGATTTTGGACACTGTCTTGGGCTGCGCCCCTCATGGAAACCTCCAGCCAGAGGTTAAGATGATTGACTATATGGAATAAGATGAGGGCCATGTGGGAGTGTTTTGGTTTTGATTTTGGTCATTTGTGTGGCATTGGAAAAAATGACTGGGTACACGTGGGGTTGAACTCTGGTGTGATTCCCCTTAGAGACTGGGTTTTGGAAATGAACTCAGAGAAGCATTGCCATGAATTTTGTTGGGATTTTAAGAGGCCACGCATGAAAGTCGCTCTTGGAAACTGAGACCTAGGACCCGGGTGGATTTCAACAGAGGACTGGAAATCTCAGCAAGGATATCACATGATTTTATTCTTAAAGAAATGGCAGCCATAGTTGAGAGTCAAAACACACATGGACCTCACATTGTAGACCTCAATGGGCCTGGCCTAATGTGACCTTTTGTCCACTCTTTGGGAAGCCGTGCCTGTGAGAGTTCTCCAGAGATTTCATTGAAATGAGCTTCCTCACCATTTAATGTTTGCTGAATGAACTGAAATCCACAGTGCCTCCAACTTCATGCTTGAAAAATGGCTAGATAAATACCATAAAATTTTTGAAATTCCTATGACCAGGTGGCACTGGAGAAACATTGGATGTCCTGTTGCTGATCATGATTATACCAGACAGTGCCTTGACTTACTGAGTTTCATGAAAATGGTGTAGAACAGAGATGCCAGTAAGTTGGAGCCTGCTGAGTAGTGGGTCTAGAGCAGTGGTGGGGAGGTGTTTGATAAAACATCCGTGGTAGGTCCATGTGGATATACCATTTAATTCCAAATGGCTTGTAACTGACATGGTGCAGCCAGCAGACCCTTATATGTAAAGGCATATTGTTATATGGAGAGTTTTCAGAGGAAAATTAAGAATCAGGTTGATATGGACAAGGGGGCAATGGGGCAAGCTGTGAGAGATAGGAGCCTAGTTGGTGCATTCTCTTGCAGACCCTGACCCACCACACGTGACAGAACTCCCTCCAGCACTGTGTCCCAGTTTAGCTCCTAGTATTTTGTGAAACAAATACCAAACTCACAGTGCAGCAGCAAAAACTCCACAAAAAGTCGAAGAGGACCAAATGGCTTCACAGTCCACACGGGGAGACACATAGTCCCCAGTGGCCTCAGTTTACCTTCAAAGAGAGGATTCAGCACTGCTTCATCTAGTTCTTTGGAAATAAGAAACCATGTCCTCCAGGTCACATAGATGCAGACCCAGCTTTGATGGTCTCACTACAAAGGAAGCCAAATCTCCTGAAAACAACATATATTTCAAGTGCAAAACTCAGTGGCAGTTTCTCAAAAAGTTTTTAGGCCAGCAGAGCTCCATGTTTTTGGAGTGTTTACCCTATCCCTTAGTTTTGGAAACTGCTCTACCACCTCCAAGGTTGTGAACTCCTGAGCATTTTCCATTCCAGATATGTATTCACTGATTTTGTAACTCTTCTCCTCTAATTGTGTCTTACTTGTGGTGAAGGTAATGTCAAGGCATTGTTCTGGATGAGAGCACTAGGATATTTGTGCAGCATATATTTACATACACATTGGATTCATTTTCGAATTTTCCATTCGAAATACTGAATCCCTGACACTAACCCATACCTAGTAGACTCAGACTATTCATCCTAATATAATGGAGAAAATTAACCCAACACAATAGAAATACAAGCACTTCAGAGGAGACATGTTGTATTGTTGGACTTGACATTTGCATTATATAAGGTAGGAGTTATAAATCTAGTCAAATTTTAATTGAAATATTCTCCATGTGTTTTTAAACTTAACAAATATGTGAATTCTTGTTTCCCTTTTCTGTAGCCTATTCACACATGTATATTTATATGCATATATAGAATCCTACCAGGTATCACACGTACATTTTTGTGAGGTGGCTGCCTTGGCCGATACAAATTGTGAGAAGAGTTCACTCCTCCTAAATGCTGTTGGAAATGAAAATTCAACCTATAGGAGAGCGTCCTAGTAGAACAACATTATACATTAACTCATGTTCAGTAAAATAAATATTTTTGCATTTGTGGATGATATATATTTACTGATGAATTCGATTGGCATTTATATTGGTACTTTTTAATGTCTGTGAGTGTTGTGTGTGTGTGTTTGTGTGTGTGTGTGTATATATATATAGATATGGATATAGATATAGATATAGATATACTCTCCAAATTTTTCAAAATATGAAATATATGTGTCTAATATACACTCTCTAAATTCATTCATGTTCATGTATGTGGATTTATAATCCACTTTTCACAAGATTATAATCAGAAATATTCATCCACCTGAAATACATATTTGTTTCCTAGTACTGAAAACTAACTTCAGTGAATGGTGCATACAAATCCTAATTTTTCTACAGTAACTGACCCAGTCTAACATCAATGCAAGTAGACTCCTATGGGACATGATATGTAATTTGTCATTCATTTGTATTCGACACTGGTACATTATTATTTCTTCAGTTTTTGAACATCATAAGATATACATTTGCCAAGGCAGTGACCTCATTCCGTTCCAAAGAATGTGACATACCTCATTTCCTTGGTGATGGAACTCTCTGAACTTTGTATCCAAGGAGCCAGGCACCCAGAGGCAGTCCCAGGCCCAGTCCCAGTGGGCTCACTTGTTTGGATTTACCAAAGATAGAGTCAGTCATTCTTGGTACCTACTGAAGTGGGATTACCAAATGCCTGGAGAGCTCTGAATAGGGAGCTTTCCTGAGAAAGCAGGTAGTGGCTCTCCACTTTTTCCTTACAACTTTACAGAGTTGGCCAAGGAAAACAGATCTGAGAGAGGACAGGCCATTTCGGAAGAACAGAGTATGGCCACCAGTCAGAGGACACTCTGGTTAGTCATACACCTATGGGGAAGGAGGTGCCTTTTTGGGAGTGGTTGTGGGTTTGTGGTTTGTCTCATGTTCTGAAAATAGGTAGGAATGGCGGTTTGTTTGTTTTGGAGTGAACTGTTTCCGGTAAGTCATTTGAAGAGGTGAGTGTTTCCATGTCTGTGTATCCCACTGTGCCTGTGGTAGTAGACATGAGAAAAGAGAATGCAGCAATGGATGTGTCATGTCTAGTATAAAGCTTCCCAGCATTCATCCTGCCCAATTTATGAATGGAGTGTGGCTTGCCTTATGCACTGGCAACACCTAATACCTTCCTAAGTCCCTGTTTTCTTCCTGAATTCTGGCCACTCTCTAGAATAGGCTCATGGTTATGTGTCCAAGATATGTACCAAATCCAAGGTCTTTGACATGGCCATGTACTGGATACCTGAATGGAATGGCCAGCATCTCAGAAAACTCAGATATCAGTGTGACCAGGAAAGTCTCAGTGGAGATACCCTGATTTGGGCCTTTTGCTTACCTATTGTTCTGTTGCCCTGAATATCAGGAAGGTCTTTGTCTCATGCAACCCCTTTGTTAAGCCTGAAGAAAACAGTTTTCAAATGGAAATGAATGTGCATCACCTCTGGCTCTTTGCTTAATTTCATTGGAAAAGGATGTGTCTGATTCAGGCCCTTTGCCCTGTTTTAGGCTGTGACTTAGATTCTCAGCACCTGATGGATGTAAAGAAAGATCCCATATGTGCATCTAAACCAAAATGGAAAAACGTTCAATCAATGTGCATGAATTATATTGCCTTCCTTTGTTAGGTTTCTGAAATCCATCATGTCAGAATAGGGATTCTTTGGGTGAAATGAGTTCTTCAAATCTCTGCAGAGGGGCTTGGCTTTTCTTATGACTCCAATTCACAAAAAGAATCTAGACCCCACAGTCAGAGAGCCTCAAATTGGAGAAGCGAAGCAGTATTAAGGGCAGGCCTATTTGATCACTCCTGGTTCACAGGAAGGGTGTCCAAGCCACCCTGACATTCGGCAAATGAGGGGCAAGGGAGCTTATTGTGGACACTGTCTTGGGATGTGCCTCTTATGAAAACCTCCATCCAGATGTTATGATGAGTATCTTTATGGTAGAAGATGAGGGCCATGTAGGAGTGTTTTGGTTATAATTGTGGTAATTTGTGTGGCAGTTGGAAGAGATGACTGGGTAAACCTGGGCTTGAATTCTGCTGTGATTCCCCTTAGAGACTGAGTTCTGGAACTGACCTCAGAGAAGTATTGACATGAATTGTGTTGGGATTTTAGGAGGCCAGGAATGAGAGTTGCCATTGGAACCTGGGATCAAGGCCCAGAGTGGCTTTCCACAGAACACTGGGAATCACAGCCAGGATATTACATGATTTTATTCTGAAAGACTTGGCAGGCATAATTGAGATTTAAAACACACTTGGACCTCGCTTTGTAGACCTCAATGGGCCTGGCTTCATGTGACTTTTTGGCCACTCTTTGGGTAGACTTGCCTGTGAGAGTGCTCCAGAGATTTCCCTGAAATTAGCTTCCTCACCATTTAATGGTTCCTGAATGAATTGAAACCAACATTGCCTCCAAATGCATCTGTGAAAAAATGCTAGATAATTACCATGAAATTTTAGAAATTCCGATGACCAGCTGGCACTGGAGGACCTTTGATGTCCTGTTGATGATCATGAGTATACCAGACAGGGCCTTGATTGACTGGGTTTCATGAAAATGGTGTAGAACAGAGATGCCAGTAAGTTGGGGCCTGGTAAGTAGTGGGCCTAGAGCTGTGTTATGCAAATGTGTGATAAAACATCTGTGGTGGGGCCATGTGGATCTTCCATTGGCTTCCAAATGGCTGTGACTGACATGGTGCAACCATCACACCCATATATGTAAAGGCATATTTTTATATGGAGAGGTTTCAGAGCAATGTTCAGTATCATGTTGCTATTGTCAAGGGGGCAAGCTACTTGAGATAGAACCCTGGTTGGTGCATTCTCCTGGAGACCCTGCCAACCACACCTGACAGAACTCCCTTAAGCACTGTGTCCCATTTGAACTCATTGTATTTCATGAAGCAAATACCAAACTCCCAGTGCAGCAGCAAGAAACACCACGAAAATTGGAGGATGACCATTGGTTTCACAGTCCACACGGGAAGACCCTTAGCCCTCAGTGGCCAATGTTTACCTACAAAAAGAGAATTCATCACTGCTGCCTCATTTTTATTTGAAAATAAGTAATCATTTCCTCCAGGTCACATAGATGCAGATCCAGCTTTGATGGTTTCACTACAAATAAAGCTAAAGCTCCTGACAACAACATATATTTCAAGTGCCCAACCTCAGAGGCAGATTCTCAAAAAGTCTTTTGGCCAGCAGAGCTCCATGTTTGTGGAGTGTTTACCCTGTCTCTTACTTTTGGAAACTCCTCTACCACCTCCAAAGATGTGAAATCTGGAGCATTTTCCATTCTAGATATGTATTCACAGATTTTCTAACTCTTCTCCTCTAATTGGGTCTTACTTGGGGCGAAGGTAATGTCAAGGCATTGTTCTGGAGGAGAGTGGGAAGATTTTTCAGTAGCATATATTTGCATACACATTGGATTCAGTGTCCTATTTTCAATTCAAAATACTGAATACCTGACTCTAACCCATACCCTACCAGACTCTGACTACTAATGCTAATATGATGGAGAAAAATAACCCATAAAGAATAGAAATACAAGCAGTTCAGAGTAGGCATGGTGTATAGATGGACTTGCCTTTTGCATGATACAGAGTTGGAGTTATAAATCTAGTCAATTGTTTGTTGAAATAGTTGTCCTTGTATCTTTAAGGTTAACAAATATGTGAATTGATGTCTCCCTTTCTCTGTATTCTTATATGCACATATAGATTCCTATCTGGTACCACACGTACATTCTTGTGAGGTGGCTGACTTGGCAGATACAAATTGTTAGAAGAGATCACTCCTACTAAACCCTGTTGGAACTGAATATTCAATCTATGGGTGAGCTTGCTAGTTGAACAGCATTATACATAAATCCATGTTCAGTAAAATGAATATTTTTAGATCTGTGGATGGTATATATTTTATAATGAATTTTGATTGACATATATATTGCTACTTTTTTGTCTGTGTGTTTGTTTTATGTATATGTATATATATGTATATATATATATATATATATATATATATATATATATATATATATATATGTGTGTGTGTGTATTTATATATATATATATATATATATATATATATATATATATATATATATATACACTCTCCAGATTTTTCAAAATATGAAATATATGTGTCTTATATTCACTCCCTAAATTCATTCATGTTCATGTATGTGGATTTATAATCAACTATTCACAAGATTATTCTCAAAATATTCATCCACCTGAAATTTGCCCAATGCTCTCAAATGTCAATCCTATTTGTGACTACATATTTGTTTCTTCCTAAGATTATATATTTAAACTCAACCCTGTTCAAAATGTCTAATCCTATCACACACTTTATACTTTGCCTGATTTTGTAATGTCTCTATTGATATATGCTTTCCTACATATTTTCCCCACTTCATCATTGTGACTGACTCTTCACTTGTGCTGACATTTACATTCACTCTCTAATCGAAATCCTATTGCTAAGAAACTTTTGTTCCAAATCTTATACTCACCCTTCTTCCTAAACTTACTGACTATCTTCCTAATGCTACAGACTATCCTTTTTTGACTGGATGTTCTCTTCTACATTCAATCATCCAAGTAAACGTGGTGCGAGCTTCAGAGGAGGAGACTACCAACAGGCTATCTCATGCAACATCAAAGGGTTTATTGGGTGTCCAGAATGCTGGGGTTCAGAGCTCACCTGAATAGAGCAGATAGCCCTGAGAATAGCTGAAGTAGAGCTTATATACTTTCCCTGGAGAGAGAGGGGAGGGAATTGTATTGATGGGTCAGGGCGAGTGGGCGGTTTGCATGCAACTGGGAGAGGGAGTACATCCTGCAATTTGGCAGCTGGGGATAGAACATTCTGGGAACAAATTTTGCAAACATTTCTCAAGATTTCAACAGTGTTCTGTTAAGCATACAGAAAAACAAGATGTGACAAGTACCTATTTTATTAATATTTCATTCCCCACTTCTTCTTCTGGCTAATTTTAATCATAAAAATGATCATTGGAGGGTGTCACATTCAATGTCTGCTAGTGGGGTATTACCATAAGTTTAACTCCTCCAATTTGAGCCTGGAGAAAAGACATTACACGGTTGAGCAAACAGGGTTTTATAGTTAGCAATAATATGAGGATTATTATTGGACCGGCCAGGGTTGATAAAAACGTAGTTAACCGGGGGGACTGTGTGAACCAAGACTCAAGCCACCCTTTTGGGCCCTCTCTCACTTGTTGATGCTCTTCAAGGTGTCTTTTAAATTTACTCATAGATTTTATTACGACTCCAGTATAGTCAGCATAAAAACAACATTCTTCCCTCAATGCAGCACAAAGGCCCCCTTCTCTAATGAAGAGGAGGTCCAACCCTCAACTGTTCTGTAAAACAACTTCAGAGAGAGAGGTTAAAGTTTCATGCAAAGCCCTGAAGGAGGTTTCTAATATCTTACTTTTGCTCTATTGCTGCTTCTAATTGGGTCATCTTTTGTGTCCCATGGACAATGCCACTGGTTCCTCTGCCCACCCGTGCAGCAACTCCTATTCCTAATAGGATGGCTAAAGTGAGGGATATATGTTCCCAGTGGAACCGGTTGTATGCCCCCCCTATTTGATCTTCAAATGAACCTGCATCATGATAGAGCACTCTGGGAAACATCTGCACCATTACACAATTTATCACATATCCTGATCATTTCATGAAAACATAAACGATGTTTAAGTATATAGAATTATGCTGTTGTAGGCACTGACAAAGCAAGGCACCTAAGATAGCACTCAAGAGAGGGAAACAGTCCTATTTGGTTGCAACCGGATTCAGAGGGCATTGCTTATATTGTAATCAATTAATCCCATGAAACTCAAGTTTAGGTAGTTTCAGAATTTTGTACCCAACATATAAGGGATGGGGCTCAGAAGTTCACAGTCTTCAGAAGTTTAAAAAAGCAGTATTTGTTTCTGTTTTTCCTTCTGTTCTGGGCAAGTTAACTTTTCAAGGACACCTGGGAGGAGGAGAGCTTTTTCTTCCATTTCTTATTTTCCCCCTGCCAGCTGTTACCATGGAGCCCGGTTGGTAATTTCTTTATCTTAGAAATGTAGCCATCTCTGTGAAGCCCCAGCTGAAGGCCAGAGGACTTGTTCACATATTTTGTGAAAAACTAGTTAGGGGTTGTCTAGCTTAGAAGTACTGAGATTTTTAGCCAGTGGCCAAGTAGAACAGGGCAATACGAAAGAGAAAGTTTATCTACATTAAAGTCTTTATTGGGACTGTTTTGCTGAAAGTTCAAAACTCAGCCATGGTGAAGACTTCTGAAGAAGGTCATTTAAGACTTTTCTGTGGGCCTGGTACAGAGGGGGAAAGACGGGGAAGGTGGGGCTGAGAGCACCTCCGAGGATCTGAGAATGAGGGAAAAGAGAGATGTAAAAGAATAATGCGAAAGGGTATTGGGAATTTCCTAGCAGCAAACTTGAGCAGTATATCAGGTAGAGCAGAGTGAAAGACGGGAGTGAGGATCTCAAAATCCTGTGAGGGACTTTAAATTTTAGTAACCTGTTTTCAGTGATGACAAAGCAACTTTAAAGGCCAATTATATTACATCTTGGATAAGGGTCTCAGGGCTCTCCTCAGCTCGTTTGAGCATTGGGTTAGCTGGTAAGAGGACCTGGTGGGACCCGGTGAGGGCACTGACAGGAGATGAGAGGAATGAGTCGGTGTAGCGGTACCTATGTACCTGCTACCTCAGAAAGGGGGCGATGATCTGAGAACTGGTGGAGCTTTGGGTTTCTGATCTAGTTATTGGAGGGGAGAAATCAAGTTGCTGAGATGGGAGTGACATCAGAGGGTCTGGAGCAGAAGGCTGAGGATAATGATCTATTGGAGAAGCATAGTTCAGGATGTGAGTGAGGGAGGGAAAAGGCTTCCACATAGGGGAATTTCCTTTCACTCTTTTGAGCACTTGCAGAAGTTAAAAAGGTCATGCAAAATTTGAAGATCTAGAGACTCCTCTGGGTGCCATAGTTTTTGGTTGTCTAATTGGTAATGTGGCCAATGCTGTGTACTGAATTTGATGAAGAATTGGGGTTCCATCAGGCAGCCCCTGTATGCACACATTCCCATGACATACAGAAAAAGTCGGCTTTTCCCCCACACAGCCATTACTCTTTGTGGCTTTGATAGTCTGCCAGGCAAACTTAGTAATCTAGACTAGCCAACCTGCATCTGGCTCGCGTGTCCCTACATCCATAATGTTTGTTTCCATTATCTATGGTACAGAAGGGATTTAATGGTATTTTAGTGGGATCCTCTTCATCAGGGATATCACAATAGGAAATACCTATAGCCAGCTAACAAATGTCTGGGTGGAGAGATGGCCACCAGGTCCCTAAGGGGGCTGTATGCGAGATAGACCATACTTCTTTTCCAGTAGGATTTGTGATCAGCCATCACTGCTTAATGGGCTGATGAGGGTTAGGACTACTTGTAGCCAAGGGGAGAGTATATAACCTTATTCACATTGCGAATACACAATTTGAAACTGTTACCAGTCTTTTTCAGTTTCCAGAAAGATTCTGTACAGGCAGCAGGCTTGAGATGAGAGGTATGGATCCAGGAAGTGATTCTGTTTACGTTTACCACTGTAGGTGTTATAATAGCACCTGGTATGGTCCTTTTCAGCGGGGTACCAGGGATGACACCTGATATCATCTTACATAGATGAAATCTCTTACTTGATATGGATGTGGAATCCCCTGGTTCCCAGTTGGGTAGGCAGTGGCCAGCTGTTTTCACAGGTATTACTGAGTTCTTTCAAGATCTTTAAGTCTGTCAAGCAAGGGGGTGTGGAAAGGATCTTTAGGTCTTACAGTTGGGCTTAGGTCCCCTACTGGAGGAGGGCCACCATAAAGAATTTCACATGTGGTAAGGTTACTCAAAGAAACAAAGGGATTTTTTCTTGCATGAAACATTGCATAAGGCAGGAGCATAGTCCAATCTTATGCTGGTCTCTAAGCTTAATTTCGTTAAGGTCTCTTTAATAGTTCTATTCTTTCCTTCTACTTGTCTTGAACTCTGTGGTCTATAAGCACAATTTAACTTCCAATTAATCCCCAGGTTCCTGGCTAACCCCTGACTTACCTGGGTCATGAACATCGGTCCATTGTCAGATCCTATTACCGGCTTAGCTTCCTCCAATGGTAGAGAGGCTTAGTCAGCAGCAGCGGAATCACTTAGAGTGTGTTGTGTGTTAGGGGACGAGGGCAGGGGATAAGGAGGGGGAGAAGAGTCCAGTAGAGTCAAATCTGTGACTCAGGGAGAACAGAGGGTGGAGGAGGAGGAGGTTGAGAGGGTTTGAGTGATCATGGGGGAAGGAGTAGGAGCAGAGGTAGGGGCAAGGAAAGGCTTCACCCATGGAGGAGGAGATTTGCAGAGGTCCTGCCAAGTTAAAATATATGGCTGTTGATCCGGATGGCTATGTGGCGCTGGCTGAAAGACAATACCTCTGACTTTTTAAATTAGTGGGAAGTAGAAAGATCCTTCTAGGGGCCATACGACTCCAAAGATGGGCCATTCTGAGGCACAGAGATTCTGCCAGGTCCAGCGTTTTACTAAAAAAAGAAAGATTCTGAGCCCTTAAGCGGACTTTGGTCCAGTGATCAAGGGTCAGGGACAGAGGCATTGACGTGCTCTGTTCCATAATGAAAGTTCCACAAACAGTAAAAGCAAGGACACACGACACAGATAAGACAAGACCATAAAGACAGGCAATGAACGTCCAACACTGAGACCAGGAATGAGTAGCCGGCAAAACCCAATGGTATGGCAATAACGAATCTAAAAGAAAATATCAGTGAGTCGAGAAGACTATTGTTCCTTGATTTCCCGAGTTCTCTGCGGGGTCCTCCAGAGAGGTGCCCTTTGTCTCTGTGACATGTCTCTCAGCCACCACATATATTTCACCTATGTATTCTTCTACACATAGCAAGTTCCCAATACGATCATTCATCCAGGAAAATGATTTCTAACCCAAATCGAGCATGTTTTTAACCATAACCGGACACTGTTCCCTCAATCTAACTTTACAGAAGAGCAGGGCAGGAGTTGATATTACAATACAGAAATGTAGAAAAACTTCCACCTGCTGAGAACCTCAAAGGTCCATGCAGAAATGATCCCTGGAGAAGATGTAGGAAGCAATAAAGGACCTGAGAGACCAAAAGTCATCTTCCATGGCAAACAACCCGGTCAGGATAAAAGGTTGTGTCTGAATCAGATTTTTTTTAATGTAGAGATCATGGACCAAACCAGGCCTGTGTGGAGATCTATTCCTGGGTGCCTTTGGTTGATATACCATTCTAACTTGTGAAAATGTCACAGGAAGTAGGGGCAGCCTCAATCTCTTGGGACCCTTGGAAGCAACAGTTAGGACAAAGTGGCTGCCAAGACAGGGCCCTCATTCAGTTCAGGAAGGAAGTGACCTCACCTCACTTTCTTGGTGATGGAACTCTCTGAACGTGGGATCCAGGAAGCCAGGCACACAGAGCCAGTCCCAGTCCCAGTCCCAGTGGTCTCACTTGTTTGGATTTACCAAGGACAGGGTCAGTATTTTTTGGTACCTACAGATGTGAGGAAGGCCAAATGCCAGGAAAGCTCGGATGCAGGGCTTTTCATGAGAAAGCAGGTAGTAGCTCACCGTTGGCTCCTAAGAAGTTCACAGAGTTGGCCAAGGAGACAAGATCTGAGACAGGAAAGGCCATTTTGGGGGAACATATTATGGCCCACAAGTCAGAGGACACTCTGGATATTCACAAACCTACTTAGGGGAAGGAGGTGTCTTTGTGGGTGTGGTTGTGGGTTTGTGGTTTTGTCTCATTTTCTGAGAATAGGTAGGACAGTCGGTTTGTTTCATTTGAAGTGGACTGTTTCTAGTAAGTCTTTTCACAGGGCGAGTGTTTCTATGTCTGTGTATTCCACTGTTTCCGTGGTTGTAGACATTAGAAAAGAGAATCCATCAATGGATGTGTCGTGTCTAGTAGAAATCTTCTCAGCATTCATATTGCCCCATTTATGAATGGACTGTAGCTTGCCTTATCGATGAGCAACACCTGATACCTTCCTAAGTTTCTATTTTCGTCCTGAATTCCGGCCAATCTCAAGAATAGGCCCATGGTTTTGTGTCCAAGATATGTACCACCTACAAGCTCTGTGACATGGCCATGTACTGGATAGCTGTAGGGGATGGCGAGCATCTCAGAAAACTCAGATATCAGTGTGACCAGGAAAGTCTCAGAGGAGAAACCCTGCTTTCGGCATTTTGCTTACCTATTGTTCTGTTGCCCTGAATGTCAGGAAGTTCTTTGCCTCAGGCCACCCCTTTGTGAAGCCTGAAGAAAACAGTTTTCAAATGGAAATGAATGGGCATACCTGTGGCACTTTCCTTAATTGCTTTGGAAAGGGATGTGTCTGAATCATGCCCTTGGCCCTGTGTGTGGCTGTGGCTTAGATTCTCAGCACCTGATGGATCTAAAGAAAGTTACCATGTGTGCATCCAAAAGAAAATTCGCCAAAAGAGCAATTATTGGGAGGAAGTCTCTCGACTTCCTCTGTAAGGTTCCTGACTTCCATCAAGTGAGAATGGGATCCTTTGGGTCAAAAGAGTTCTACAAAACCTGCAGAGGCTAGCCCATTGTGCTTGGGTTTTCTCATGACTAAAATTCACATAAAGAATCTAAACCCCACAGACAGTAGTCCTCAAATTGGAGCGGTATTAACGGCAGGCCTATTTGATCACTTTTGGTTCACCGGATGGGTGTCCAGGCCACCTTGACTTTAGGCAAATGAGGGGCAAAGGAGCTTATTTGGGACACTGTCTTGGTCTGCACCCCTCATGGAAACCTCCAGCCAGATTATGATGAGTGTCTATATGAAAGAAGATGAGGGCCATATGGGAGGGTTCTTGTTTTCATTGTGGTAATTTGTGTGGTAGTTGGAAGAGATGACTGGGTCCACCAGGGATTGAACTCTGGTGTGATTCCCCTTAGAGACTGAGTTCTGGAACTGACCTCAGAGAAGTATTGCCATGAATAGTGTTGGGATTTTAGGAGACCACGCATGAGAATCGCTTTTGGAAACTGAGATCTAGGCCCAGGATGGCTTTCCACAGAGCTCAGGGATTCTGAGCCAGGATATCACATGTTTTAATTCTTAAAGACTTGGTAGCCATAATTGAGAGTCCAAACACACATGGACCTCACATTGTATACCTCAATGGGCCTGGATTCATGTGTCCTTTTGGCCACTCTTTGGGAAGGCTTGCCTGTGAGTGTTCTCCAGAGCTTTCATTGAAATGAGCTTCCTCACCATTTAATGGTTCCTGAATTAAATGAAACACACAGTGCCTCCAACTTCATCCTTGAAAAATGACTAGATTAATACCATGAAATTTTTGAAATCCCCATGAGCAGGTGGCACTGGATAACCTTTAGATATCCTGTTGCTGATCATGAGTATAACAAACAGTGCCTTGATTGACTGAGTTTCGTGAAAATGGTGTAGAACAGAGATGCCAGTAAGTTGGAGCCTGCTGGGTAGTGGGCATAGAGCAGTGGACTATAGGTGTGTAAATAAATATTTTTGGTAGGACCACCTGGATCTTCCATTGGCTTCCAAATCTTGCGACTGACATGGTGCAGGCAGCAGACCTTTATATGTAAAGGCATCTTGTTATATGTAGAGGTTTCAGGGCAATGTTCAGAATCAGGTTGCTATAGTCAAGGGGAAAGCTATGTGGGATAGAAGCCTGGTTCGTACATTCTCTTGCCGACCCTGACCAACCACACATGACAGAACTCCCTCCAGCATTGTGTCCCAGTTTAACATATTGTATTTCATGAAGCAAATACCAAATTCCCAGTGCAGCAGTAAGAAACACCCTGAAAAGTGGAGGATGACCAAATGGCTTCACAGACCACACGGGAAGACACTTAGCTCCCAGTAGCAACAGTTTACCTACAAAGGGAGTTTTCAGACCTGCTGCCTCATGTTCATTACAAAATAAAGAACCATGTCCTCCAGGTCACATAGATGCAGACCCAGATTGCAGAATCACATCAGTTGCAGAACCATTGATTTAAATATTGCCATACATATATTTCTTGTGCCTAACCTCAGAGGAAGTTTCTCAATAAGTCTTTAGGTCAGCACAGCTCCATGTTTCTGAAGTGTTCACCATCTCCCATACTTTTGTAAACTGTTTTACCACCTCCAGTGTTGTGAACTCCTGAGCATTTTTCATTCCACATATGTATTCACAGGTTTTCTAACTCCTCTCCTCTAATTGTGTCTTACTTTTAGCGATGGTTATGTCAAGGTATTGTTCTGGATAAGAGAGGGAAGATTTTTGTGTATCACATGTTTGCATACACATTAGATTCATTTTCCTATTTTCCATTTGAAATACTGAATCCCTGACACTAACCCATACCCTACTAGACTCTGACTACTAATCCTAATATCATGGAGAAAAAAAAACCTAACTGAATAGAAGTACAGTCCTTTTATAGGAAGCATGGTGTATATTTGTATTTGTCTTCCTCTTTATCAAGAGTATGTGTTTTAAATTTAGTAAACTTTTCATTTTAATATTTCTCCATGATTTTTTAAAGTTATCACATATGTAAATTCCTGTCTCCCTTTCTCTGTATCCTATTCAGCACATGTAATTTTTTTATGCATATACAATATCCTACCTGGTATCACACGTACATTCTTGTAAGATCACTGACTTTGGAATATAAAAATTGTGAGAAGAGATGACTCTCCCTAAATAATGATGGAACTGAAAATTCCACCTATGGGTGAGCTTCCTAGTGAAAAACACTATACATAAATCCATGTTCAGTAAAATGAATATTTTTGGATTTGTGAATGAATTATATTTCATGATGAATATCGATTGGCATATATATTGCTAAATATTAATGTGTGTGTGTGTGCATGTGTGTGTGTGTGTGTGCGTGTGTGTGTGTGTATATTCTACGGATTTTAAAAAAATATGAAAAATATGTGTCTTATTATACACTCCCTAAATTCATTCATATTCATTTATGTTCATTTAAATTCAAATTTTCACAAGATTATTCTCAGTAATATTCATAAACCTGAAATATATTTTGGTTTCCTACTACTGAAACTTAGTTCAGTGGATGGTGCTTAAAAATCCTAATATTTCTACAGTAACTGACCCAGTTTAACATCAATGCAAGTAGATTGCTATGGGACATGATGTGTAATTTGAAGTTCATTTTTACTCAACACTGGTACATTACTATTTCTTCAGTTTATGGACATCATAGGATGTATTTTTTCATCCAGAACTTCACAAATTTTTTTGGCATTTGGTTCACTTTCAATTACTTACTACTTCAGAACACATGTATTCCTCCATGTTTCTTTACTGGTCTTTTCACTAGACTTCATTCTAAACACATTATTTTCGATTCCATAATCATTTTTGAAGCAAAACTCACTCTTCACGACAAACCGTAACCCTAATAATACCATTGCATATATAACTCGTTGGAATGATGGTATATATATCAATATAAGATTTCCAATATATTTTCAGATGCAAACTCAATCCATTATTTAATGTTGGATCCAGTTACATACTTTATTCACAATATGGTCTATTCATGCATCATCTCAATAATCATCAACACAAGGTACACCTATTTGTATCCCCAGTACTAATTTATAAGTTTCCAGAATATTACTCCCCTTTATGGTGGAAGAAATACTTATGTCACCTGATCTACATATACATTTTACCACAGTAGTATTCTGGACACAAAATGCAAAGGTCACACATATGATTGTACCAAAGCCTAAATGGAAAGTGACCATGGATTACTAAAAGCATCTATGTCCAGGGTGCCTACTGCTCTCAAATGTCAATCCTATTGGTTACTACATATTTGTTTCTTCCTAAGATTATATATTTAACCTCAAGCCTGTTGAAAATATCTAATCCTATCACTCACTTTATACTTTTCCTGATTTCCTAATGCCCCTATTGATATCTGCTTTCCTACATATTTTTCCCAGTTCATCATTGTGACTGTCTCTTCACATGTGCTGACATTTACATTCACCCTCTAACTGAAAATCAATTGCTAAAGAACTTTTGGTCCAACTCCGAGACTCACTCTTCTTCCTAACCCTACTGACTATCTTCCTAATCCTACAGACTATCCCTTTTTGACTGGATGTTCTCTTCTACTTTCAATCATCCGAGGTATAGGGTCCTATGCCATTGTATATCGATTTATCTGAGACCTCGGTGCAGAACATAATTCAATCTAAGTATACCAATCAAGGGCCCAATGCCTTTCTGGGCTTCAAATCTTTCCCAGATCTCTGATCTCATACATATATTTCACATTTATATTCTTATAAATATCACAGGTTCCCAATACCGTAATTCATCCAGCAGAATGACTCCTAACCCAAATCGAACATGCTATTAACACTAACCATACACTGTTCCCTCAATCTCACTTAACAGAAGAGCAGGGACAGAGTTGGTCTTAAAATCCAGGAAGGTAGGGTATCATCCACCAGCTGAGAACCTCAAAAGTCCCTGCAGAAATAATCCCTTGAGTAGGTGTAGGCAGGTATGAAGGATCTGAGAGAGCAAAAGTCATCTTCCATGGCAAACAACCTGGTCAGGTTGAAGGGATGTGTCTGAATTAGCCTCTCTCTTCCAAATGTAGAGAAGATGGACCAAACCATGCCTGTGTGGAGAGCTGTTCCCCGGTGCCTATGGTTGATATACCATTCTAACTTATGAATGAGTTACAGCAAGTAGAGGCAGACTCCATCTTTTGGGAACCTTGGAAGCAACTGTTAAAACAAAGTGGTTTCCAAGGCAGTGACTTCATTCAGTTCTTGAAGGAAGTGACCTCACCTTACATTATTGGTGATGAAAGTCTGTGATCTTGGGATCCAGGAAACCAGGCACACAGAGTCAAACCCACTCCATGTCCCAGTGGGCTCACTTGTTTGGATTTAACAAGACAGAGTCACTCTTTCTTGGTACCTACTGATGTGAGGACAGCCAAATGCCTGGAAACTATGAAGACTGGCCTTTCCAGAGAAAGCAGGTAGTTTCTCACCACGGGCTCCTGACAACTTCACAGAGTTTGCTAAAGAGACCAGATCGGAGACAGGACACGCCATTTTTGGGGAACAGAGTATGGCCCACAAGTCAGAGGACACTCCGGATAGACACAGACCTACTTGGGGGAAAGAGGTGCCTTTTTGGGTGTGAGTGTGAGTTTGTGGTTTTGTCTCATGTTCTGAGAATAGTTAGGAAAGCTGGTTTGTTTGTTTTGGAGTGGACTGTTTCTAGTAAGTCCTTTGACAACGTGAGTGTTTCTGTGTCTATATATCATACTGTGTCCGTGATTGTAGACAGTAGAAATGAGAATGCATCAATGGATGTGTCCTGTCTACGAGAAAGCTTCAAAGCATTCATCCTGTGCAATTTATGAATGGACTGCAGGTTGCCGTATGGATGGGCAACTCCTGCTATCTTTCTAAATTCCTGTTTTCTTCCTGAATTCTGGACACTCTCCAGAATACGCTCATGATTTTGTGTCCAAGATATGTACCACCTCAATCTCTGTGACATGGCCATGTACTGGATAGCTGATGGGAATGGTGAGTATCTCAGAAAACTCAGATATTACTATGCCCAAGAAAGTCTCAGTGGAGAAACCCTGCTTTGGGCCTTTTGCTTACCTATTCTGTTGCCCTGAATGTCAGGAAGGTCTTTGCCTCAGGCCACACTTTGTGAAGCCTGAAGAAAATAGTTTTCAAATGGAATTGAATGGTCATTACCTGTGCCTCTTCGGTTAATTGCTTTGGAAATGGATGTGTCTGAATCAGCCTCTTGGCCCTATGTGAGGCTGTGGCTTAGATTCGCAGCACATGATGGGTCTAAAGAAAAATCCCATGTGTGCATCCAAAACCAAAATGGACAAAAGAACTGTCATGGTGGATAGAGTCTCTCGCCTTCCTCTGTAAGGTTCCTGACCTCCATTAAGTGAGAATAGGGATCATTTGGGTCAAGTGAATTCTTTAAAGTTCTGCAGAGGCTATCCCATAGGTTCGTGGGTTTTCTCATGACTCCAATTCACATCTATGTTTACAGAAGAGCAGGGACAGTGTTGGTCTTACAATACAGGAATGCAGTGGATCTTCCATCTGTTGAGAACCTCAAAGCTCCATGCAGAAATGATCTCTGGAGAAGATGTAGGCAGCTATGTAAGACCTGAGAGAGCAAAAATCATCTTCCATGGCAAACAACCTGGTCATGATTAAGGGTTGAGTCAGAATGAGCCTATCTCTTCTTAATGTAGAGAAGATGGACCAAACCCGGCCTGTGTGGAGAGCTGTTCCCTTTTGCCTACGGGTGATATACCATTCTAACTTGTGAAAGTGTCACAGGAATTAGGGGCAGCCCTCATCTCATGGGACCGTTGGAAGCAATTGTTATGACAAAGTGGTTGCCAAGGCAGTGATCTCATTCAGTTCCTGAAGGACTTGATCTCATCTCACTTCCATGGTGATGGAACTCTCTGAACTTGGGATACAGAAAGCCAGGCACCCAGAGTCAGTCTCAGTTCTAGTCCCAGTGGTCTCACTTTTTTGGATTTACAAAGGACAGAGTCAGTCTTTCTTGATACCTACTGATGTGAGGATGGCCAAATGCCAGGAAAGCTCGGAAGAGGGGCTCTTCCTGAGAAAGCAGATAGTGGCTCACTCCTGGCTTCTAACAACTTCACATTGTTGGCCAAGAAGACCAGATCTGAGACAGGTCAGGCCATTTCGGAGCATCATAGTATGGCCCATCAGTCAGAGCACACTCCGGAGAGTCACAGACCTATTTGGGGGAAGGAGGTGCCATTGCGGGTGTGGGTTTGTGGTTTTGTCTCATGTTCTGAGAATAGTTAGAAAAGGCGGTTTGTTTGGTTTGGAGTGAACTGTTTCTAGTAAGTCGTTTGACAATGCAAGTGTTTCTATGTCTGTGTATCCCACTGTGTCCGTACTTGTAGACATTAGAAAAGAGAATGCATCAATGGATGTGTCCTGTCTCATAGAAAGCTTCCCAGCATTCATCCAGCACAATTTATGAATTGAATGCGGCTTGCCTTATTGATGGGCGATACCTGCTACCTTCCTAAGTTGCTGTTTTCTTCCTGAATTATGGCCAATCTCCAGAATAGGCTCATGGTTTTGTGTCCAAGATATGTACTACCTCCAAGCTCTGTGACATGGCCATGTACTGGATAGCTGAATGGAATGGCGAGCATCTCAGAAAACTCAGATATCAGTGTGACCAGTAAAGTCTCAGTGGAGAATCCCTGCTTTGGGCCATTTGCTTACCTATTGTTCTGTTGCCCTGAGAGTCAGGAAGGTCTTTGTCTCAGGCCAACCCTTTGTGAATCCTGAAGGAAAGATTTTTCAAATGGAAATGAATATGCTTTACCTTTGGCTCTTTCCTTAATTGATTTGGAAAGAGATGTGTGTGAATCAGCCTCTTGGCCCAGTGTGATTCTTTGACTTAGATTCTCAGTACCTGATGGATCTAAAGAAAGATCCCATGGGTGCATAAAATCCAAAATGGCATAAAGAGCAGTCATTGTTGATGAAGTATTTTGCCTTCCTCTGTAAGGTTCCTGAATTCCATCAAGTGAGAATAGGGATCTTTTGGGTCAAATGAGTTCTTCAAATGTATTCAGAGGCTATCCAATAGGTGCTTGAGTTTTCTCATCTTTCCAATTCACATAAAGAATCTGTACCCGACACTCAGTAGGACTCAAATTGGAGAAGCAGAGCAGTATTAAGGGCAGGCCTATTTGATCACTCCTGGTACACAGGAAGGGTGTACAGGCCACTGGGAATTTAGGCAAATGAGGGGCAACAGAGCTTATTTTGGACACTGTCTTGGGCTACGCTAATGCTATCAAATGTCAATCCTATTGTTGACTTCATATTTGTTTTATCCTAAGCTCATATATTCATCCTCAACCCTGTTGAAAATATCTAATCCCATCACTCACTTTATTCTTTTCCTGATTTCCTAATGTCTCTATTGATATCTGCTTTCCTACATATTTTGCCCTGTGCATCATTGTGACTGACTCTTCACTTGTGTTGACGTTTACATTGACTCTCTAACCAAAACCCTATTGCTAAAGAACTTTTGTTCCAAATCCTATACTCACTTTTCTTCCTAAACTTACCGACTATCTTTCTAATCCAACTGACTATAACTTTTTGAATGGATGTTCTCTTCTACATTCAATGATCCAAGTACAGTTCAGGTTTCTATTCAACCGGGTGAGGGAGTAGATTCTGCAGTTTGGCAATTGGGGACAGCACATTCTGGCAACAAGATTAGCAAAGAGTTCTCAAGATTTCAACAGTGTTTCGTTAAGTGTACAGAAAAACAGGAAGTGACAAGTACATATTTTATTAACCTTTCATTCCCCACTTCTTTTTCTGGCTACTTTTAATCATAAAAGTGATCTTTGTGGGGTGTCACATTCTATGTCTGCTAGTGGGGTATTACCATAATTTTAATTTGTCCAATTTGAGCTTGGAGAAAAGAAATTACATGGTTGAGGAAACAGGGTTTTATAGTTAGTAATAATATGAGGATTATTATTGGACCGGCCAGGGTTGATAAAAACGTAATTAACCAGGGGGACTGTGTAAAAAAAGACTCAAACTACCCTTTCTGTGCCTCTCTCTCTCTCGTTGTTGCTCTTCAAGGCATCTTTTAATTTACTCATAGATTTTTTTACAACTCCAGTATTGTCGACATAAAAACAACATTCTTCCCTCAATGAAGCACAAAGGCCCCCCTCTGTCATGAAAAGGAGGTCCAACCCTCGACTGTTCTGTAAAACAACTTCAGAGAGAGAGGTTAAAGATTCCTGCAAAGCTGTGATGGAGGTTTCTAAAATCTTTAAGTTTTGATCTATTGCTGCTTCTAATTGGGTCACTTGTTGTGTCCCATGGACCAGAGCAGTGGTTCTTGTGCCCAACCCTGCAGCAACTCCTATTCGTAATAGAATGGCTAAGGTGAGGGACATATGTTCCCAGCGGAACCGGGTTGTATGTCCCCCTCTTTGATCTTCAGATGAACCTGCGTCATGATAGAGCACTCTGGGAAACATCTGCACCATTTCACAATTAATCACATCTGTTGACCATTTCATGAAAACATAAACAATGTTTAAGTATATAGAATTATACTGTTGTAGGGACGGACAAGGCAAGGCACCTAAGATAGCACCAAAGACACGGAAACAGTCTTTTTTGGTTTCAACCAGATTCAGAGGGCATTGCTTCTGTTGTAATCAATTAATCCCCTGAAACCCAAGTTACGTAGTTTCAGAATTTTGTACCCAACACGTAAGGGAAGGGGCTCAGAAGTTCACAGTCTGCAGAAGTTCACAAAAAGCAGTTTTTGTTTCTGTTTTTTCCTCAGTTTGGGCAAGTTAACTTTTCAAGGACACCTGGGTGGGGGTGTCTTCCCTTTCTTTTTTTCCCCCTTCCAGCTGTTTCCATACAGCCCAGTTTGTAACTTCTTTATCTTAGAAATGTAGCCATCTCTGTGAAGCCCCAGCTCAAGGCCAGAGGCCTTTTTTTCAAATATTTTGTGAAAAACTAGTAAGGGTGTGTCTAGATCAGGAGTGCTGAATTTTTTAGCCAGTTGCCAAGGAGACCAGGGCAACACAAAAATAGGAAGTTTATCTACAGTGAACTCTTTTATCGGGATTCTTTTGCTGAAAGTCCTAAATCAGCCATGGTGAAGACTTCTGGAGAAGGTCAGTTAAGACTTTTCTGTGGGCCTGGTACAGAGGGGGACAATTTGGAAGGCAGGGATAAGAGCAGCTCTGTGGATCTGAGAATGAGGAAGGAGAGATGTAAAAGAATATTGGGAGAGGGCTTTGGGATCTTAATAGCAACAAAAACTTGAGCAGTAGAACAGATAGAACAGAGGGGGAGACGGGAGTGAGATTCCAAAAAGCCTGTGAGGGACTTTAAATTCTTAGTAACCTGTTTTTAGTGATGACAAAGCAACATTAAAGGCCATTTTCATTACATCTTGTATTAGGGTCTGAGGATTCTTCTCAGCGGGTTTGAGCTTTGCATTAGGTGGTAAGAGGACTGGGTGGGACCCGGTGCGGGCACTGACAGGAGAGGAGAGGAGTGAGTGAATGGAGTGGTACCTCAGTACCTGCAACCTCAGCAAGGGAGCAATGGTCTGAGAACCAGTCGAGATTTGGGTTTTTGATCTAGATATTGGAGGGGAGAAATCAAGTTGCTGAGGTGGGAGTGACAGCAGAGAGTCTGGAGCACAAGGCTGAGGGTGAGCATCTATTGGAGAAGCATAGTTCAGGATGTGAGCAAAGGAGAGAGAAGGCCTCCACATAGCGGAATCTCCATTCACCCTTTTGAGCACTTGCAGAAGTTAAAAAGGTCACACAGAATTTGAGGATCTAGAGACCCCTCTGGGGGCCATCGGTTTTGGTTATCTAATTCGTAATATGGCCAATGCTGTGTACAGAATTTGATGAGGAGTTTGGGTTCCATCTGACAGTCCCTGTATGCTCACATCCCCATGACTTACAATAGAAGTCTGCTCTCCCCCCCCCACAGCCGTGACTGTTTGTGGCTTTGATAGTCTGCCGGGCAAACATAGTAATCTAGGCTAGCCAACCTGCATCTGGCTCACGTGTCCCTACATCTATAATGTTTGTTTCCATTATCTATGGTACGGAAGGGATTTAATGGAATTTTAGTGGGATCCTGTTAATCAGGGATATCCCAATAGGAAAGACCTATAGCCAGCTGACAAATGACTGGGTGGAGAGATGGCCACCAGGTTCGTAAGGGGGCTGTATTCGAGATAGGCCATACTTCGTGTCCAGTAGGATTTGTGATCAGCCATCGCAGCTTAAGGGGCTGATTAGGGTTAAGACTACTGGTCGTCAAGGGGAGAATAAATATCTTCCAGGATCTTCTTTACAACCATTTGCAATGTTTCTTTTTTCTTCTTTTTTATTTCTTTTTTTGTGTGTGTGTGGGGAAGGCTTCAATACATCCTGAAAATGTATGTTCAAAGACTAGGAGTTATTTAAGTCCAATCCTTACTGGCTTAATTTCAGTAAAGTCCACTTCCCAGAATTGTCCTCGTCTGGTTCCTCATAGGTGCTTTCCTGCAGGAAGCTTGGAAGTGTAAGCTTTAACCAATTAATGGACCTGACAGGCTTTTGTTACCCATTCAGTTATTTCCTTTTGCTGTGAGTAGGTTAGTGGAAAACTGTGTTCTTGATCCTTCACGAATGAATGCAGTTTCTTTGAACAAAGGTGAGTGAGTTGATGAACATTTGCTACTGACATAGTTAGAGCCATGATTATAGGAGTAGTTACTGAAGAATTAAAAAATTCCACTTGAGGGCCTTCAGGGTTAAAAGTTATTTTGGCCCAGAGCTTGGTGAGCAGAACTCTGCCCATCAATGGGGCCAGGCATTCTGGGATTACTAGGAAGGAGTGATGGATTTTTCCTTTTCCCTGGTCCATGGTCCTCGTAGTTGTCAAAGACCGATATTTACTTCTGTTAGACTCTTGAATTAGAGACCTTTTATTCGGTAGAGGGCCCAATGGGCCTTACGGGCTGAGTATATTCACCCTGCATCTACTTCAAAGTTTATTGTGTTCCCCTCCACTTCAAAAGTTACCTTGAGGTCAGGGAGAGGATCTGAGCCCGGACTTTCTTAGTATTCCTCCAGAGTCAGAATATCTGGCTGGCACGGCTGTCTCTTTCTAGGGCACTCTTTGGCCCAGTGTCCTTTTTCTTTAGAGTAGGCACATTGATCTGAGGCCAGGGGTGGCCTCTAGTGTGTGCCCAGGTATCCCTTCCTGTCTCTCTGTTTCTTAATTTCTGGCCTATTTGTTGTTGTGACCAGGACCTTAGTCAATGCCTTAGTCTGTCTTTTGTTTCTTTAATCCTCACTCAGCTCCCTTCTCTTCCTCAGTTTCTCTCTTAAAGTATACCTTCTCGGGTTCTCTGAATAAATCCCTCAAAGTCATATCTTGTAATCCATCTAAGCATTGTAACTTTCTTTTAATATCCAGGGCAGCTTTCCCAATAAAGGCCATTGTGACAGATGCCTTTTGATCCTCTGCCTGAGGATCGAAAGGAGTATGTCTCTTATATGCCTACATAATTATCTCTAAGAACATAGAGGGAGATTCATCAGGCCCTTAAATAATCTCTCTTACCTTGGCCAAATTAGTTGGTCACCTAGCGGCCACTAAGATACCCACTATTAGAGCCCGGCGATAAGTGGACAGATGCTCCCTACCTTCAAAGGTGTTGGGGTCCCAGTTGGGTCGTTTCAAGAGAAAGCCGGCTTTGAATATATTGGGAAGTTTTGTCGGTCACGCATTTGGTCCGAGGATACTTTTTTCTAGCATCCAGGAGGATTCTCTTTTGTTCCTCTGTCATGAAGAGAGTCCCTAGGAGTTGTTGGCAGTCATCTCAAGAAGGTTGGTGTGAAAACATCAATGACTTCACCAGACCTGAGAGCCAGGTTGGGTCCTCGGTAAAAGGGGGATTGTTATTTTTCCATTTATATAGGTCTGAAGAGGAGAAGGCCAATACTGGTAGGCTTGCATTTTTTCCCTATGGCCATCGTCAATCATTGGTCCTTAGGGATGGAGGGAAGCAACACGGGAGTTCCAGGGTTTTCAATCATTTGCCACCGGCGAGTTCCTTTAGCAACTCCAGCTTCCTCCAGGGGAGTAGGGGCTGTGTGTGACGCAGGGGAGTTATCTGGAGGGCCCTGGGCTGGCTTAGCGTCCTCCAATTGCGGAGAGGCTGAGTCAGCAGCTGGAGAATCACTTAGAGGGTGTTGGGGGTTGTGGGACAAGGGTAGAAGATAAGGAGGGGGACGAGAGTCAAGTAGAGTCAAATCTTGTGACTCAGGGAGAACAGAGGGTGGAGGAGGAGGAGGAGCAGAGGGGTTGAGAGATTGTGGGGGAAGGAGTAGGAACGGGGACACAGCAAGGAAAGGCTTCACCCACGGAGGAGGAGATTTGCAGAGGTCCTGCCTAGTTAAGGTATATTCCTGTTTATCAGTATGGCTATGTGGCCCTGGCTGTAAGACAATATCTCTGTCTTTTTAAATTAGTGGGAAGTAGAAAGATCCTTCTAGGGGCCATCCGAATCCAAAGGTGGGCCATTCTGTGGCACACAGAGTCTGCCAGGTCCAGCGTTTTACTAAAAAAGAAACATTCTGAGCCCTTAAGCGGACTTTGGTCCATAGATCAAGGGTCAGGGACAGAGGCATTGAAGTGATCTGTCCCATAATGAAAGATACACAAACAGTAAAAGCAATGACACAGGACACAGACAAGAGAAAACAATAAAGACAGGCAATGGACGTCCAACACTGAGACCAAGACTGAGCAGGTGGCAAAACCCGATGGGCTGGCAATACCGAATCTGAAACAAAGTATCACTGAGTCGAGGAGACTATTATTCCTTGATTCCCGAGTCCTCTGTGGCGTCCCCCAGGGACTTGGCTTGTGGCTCTGTGACACGTCTGCCAGCCACCATCAAAGAGAGCTCACACACTTCATCGACAGCCATTTTGCCAAGCCCTAACCTGAAACCTGAAACCAGAAAGAGGTGCCTTACTTACCCTGAGAGTAGCCCATTGGGGTCTCTCGTTCACCACTGCTGGATTTCGGTGGAACCTCCATATATAAATATCGGAAGAGCATTGGGGGAAGAGACCACCAAGAGACTCTCTCATGCAAAAACAAAGGGTTTATTGGGGGTCCAGCATGCTGGGGCTCAGAGCTCATTTGAATAGAGCAGAGAACCCTGAGAACAGCTTAAGCAGAGCTTATATACTTTCCTTGAAGAGGGCAGGGAGGAAAGTTTATTGATGGGCCTGGGCGGGTGAGCAGTTTGCGTGCAACTGGGTGAGGGAGTACATTCTGAAGTTTGGCAGTTGGGGACAGCACATTCTGGGAAAAAGATTAGAAATCACTTCTCAAGATTTCAACAGTGTTTTATTAAGCATACAGAAAAAAAGGAAGTGACAAGAATCTATTTTATTAACATTTCACTACCGACTATACTTTGCCAGATTTCCTAAAGTCTCTATTGATATCTGCATTCCTACATATTTTCCCCAGTTCATCATTGTGATTAATTCTTCACATGTGCTGACATTTACATTCACTCAATACCCGAAACCGTATAGCTAAAGAACTTTTGGTCCAAATCCTATACTCACTCTCCTTTATAAACATACCGACTATCTTCCTAATACTCCTGACTATCCATTTTGACTGGAAGTTCTCTTTGAAAATCAATCATCCAATTTACAAGGTCCTATGCTTAATACCCAATCAAAAGCCCAATGCCCTTCTGGGCTTCAAATCTTACCTAGATTTTTGTTTTCAGCTTCATATATTTTACCTATATATTCTTGAAAATATCGCAGGTTCCCAATACCATTATTCATCCAGCAGAATGATTTCTATTCCAAATCAAACCTGTTATTAACCCTAACCATACACTGTTCCCTCAATCTAACTTTAGAGAAGAGCAAGGACAGAGTTGGTCTTAAAATACAGGAATTTAGGGGATCTTCCAACTGCTGAGAAACTCAAAGGTCTATGCGCAAATGATCGCTAGAGAAGTTGTAGACACCTATGAAGGAACTGAGAGAGCAAAAGTCATCTTTCATTGCAAACAACCCGGTCAGCATGAAGGGATGTGTCTGAATCAGCCTCTCTCTTCTTTATGTAGAGAAGAAGGATCAAACGAGGCCTCTGTGGAGAGCTGTTCCTGGTTACCAATGTTTGATATACCATTCTAACTTGTGAAAGTGTCAAAGGAATTAGGGACAGCCTCCATTTCATGGGACCTTTGGAAGCAAATGTTAGGACAACGTGCTTGCCAAGGCATTGACCTCATTCAGTTCCTGAAGGAAGTGACCTCACCTCACATTCTTGGTGATGGAACTCTCTGAACTTGGGATACAGGCATCCAGGCACACAAATCTAGTCCCAGGCCCAGTCCCAGTGGTCTCACTTCTTTTGATTTACCAAAGACAGAGTCAGTCTTTCTTGGTATCTACTGATGTGAGGATGGCCAAATGCCAGGAAAGCTCTGAATAGTGGCCTTTCCTGAGTAAGCAGCAAGTGGCTCACCGTTGTCTCCTGACAACTTCACAGAGTTGGCCAAGGAAACCAGATCTGAGACAGAACAGGCCATTTGATGGGAACATAGTACGGCCCACCAGTCAGAGGTCACACCCGATAGTCAGAGACCTACTTTGGGAAAGGAGGTGAATTTGTGGGTGTGAGTGTGTGTTTGTGATTTTGTCTCATGTTCTGAGAATAGGTAGGAAAGGCAGTTTGTTTGGTTTGGAGTGGACGATTTCTAACAAGTGATTTGACAAGGCGAGTGTTTTTATGTCTGTGTATCCCACTGTGTCCATGGTTGTAGACATTAGAAAAGAGAATGCAATGCATCAAAGGATGTGTCCAGGCTAGTAGAAAGCTTACCAGAATTCTTTCTGCCCAATGTATGAAAGGAATGCGGCTTGCCTTATGGATGGGTAACACCTGCTATCTTCCTAAGTTCCTGTTTTCTTCCTGAATTCTGGCCACTCTCCAGAATAGGCTCATGATTTTGTGACCAAGTTATGTACCACCTCCAAGCTCTGTGACATGGCCATGTACTGGATAGCTGAAGGGAATGGCGAGCGTCTCAGAAAATTCAGATATCAGTGTGACCAGGAAAGTCTCAGTGGAGAAACACTGCTTTGGGCCGTTTGCTAACCTAATGTTCTGTTGCCCTGAATGTCAGGAAGGTCTTTGCCTCATGCCACCCCTTTGTGAAGCCTGAAGAAAACAGTTTTCAAATGGAAATGAATATGGATCACCTGTGGCTCTTTGCTTAATTGCTTTGAAAAGGGATGTGTCTGAATCAGCCTCTTGGCCCTGTGTGAGGTTGTGGCTTAGATACTCAGCACGTGGTGGATGTAAAGAGAGATCCCATGTGTGCATCCAAAACCAAAATGGCCAAAAAGCAGTCCTTGTGGATGAAGTCTGTCCCCTTCCTCTTTAAAGTTCTTGAACTCCATCAAGTGAGAATAGGGATCCTTTGGGTCAAATGGGTTCTTCAAAGACCTGCAGAGGAGCTTGTGTTTTCTCATGACTGCAAATCACATAAAAATATATACCTGACACTCAGTTTTCCAAAAATTGGAGAAGCATAGAAGTATTAACGTCTAGCATATTTGATCACTCCTGTTTCACATGAAGGGTGTCCAGACCACCCTGAATTTACGCCAATGAGGGGCAAGGGAGTTATTTTGGACACTCTCTTGGACTCCGCCACTCATGGAAACCTTCCGCCAGAGGTTGTGATTAGAGTCTATATGGAAGAAGATGAGGGCCATATGGGAGGGTTTTGGTTTTAATTTTGGTCATTTGTGTCCGGTTGGAAGACATGACTGGGACCACCTGGGCTTGAACTCTGGTGCGATTCCCCTTAGAGACTGAATTCAGAGAAGTATTGCCATGAATTTTGTTGGGATTTTAGGAGTCCACCCATGAGAATCACCCTTGGAAACTGAGATCTAGGCCCAGGGTGGCTTTCCACAGAGCCCTGGGTATCTCAGCCAGAAGATCACATGATTTAATTCTGAAAGACTTGTCAGCCATTGTTGAGAGTCACAACACCCATGGACGTCACATTGTAGACCTCAATAGGCCTGGCTTCATGTGACATTTTGGCCACTCTTTGGGAAGCCTTGCCTGTGAGAGTTCTACAGAGCATTCATTGAAATGAGCTTCCTCACCATTTAAAGGTTCCTGAATGAATTGAAACCCACAGTGCCTGCAACGTCATCCTTGAAAAATGCCTAGATAAATACCATGAAATTTTTGAAATTCCCATGACCAGGTGGCACTGGAGAAACTTTGGATGTCCTGTTGCTGATCGTAAATATGCAAGACAGTGCCTTGATTGAGTGGGTTTCATGAAAATGGTGTAGAACAGAGATGCCAATATGTTGGAACCTGCTGAGTAGTGGGCCTAGAGCAGTGGTAGGCAGGTGTGTGATAAAAAATTTGTGGTGGGGCCATGTGGATCTGCCATTGGATCCCAAGTGGCTTGTGACTTACATGGTGAAGCCAGCAAACCCTTCCATGTAAAGGCTTCTGGTTATATGGAGATGTTTCCGGGCAATGTTTAGAATCAGGTTACTATGGACATGGGGCCAAGCTATGTGGGATAGAAACCTGGTTGGTGCATTCTCCTGCAGACCCTGACCAACCACACATGAAAGAATTGCCTCCAGAACTGTGTCCCAGTTGAACTTCTTTTATTTCATGAAGCAAATGCCAAAGTCCCAGTGCAGCAGCAAGAAACACCACGAAAAGTGGAGGATGACCAAATGGCTTCCCAGTCCACATGGGAATACCCTTAGCCCCCAGTGGCCACAGTTTACTTACAAAGAGAGAATTCAGCACTGCTGCCTCATGTTCATTGGAAAATAAGAAACCATGTCCTCCAGGTCACATAGATGCAGACACAGCTTTGATAGTCTCACTAAAAAGAAGCTAAAGCTCCTGACAACAACATATATTTCAAGTGCCCAAACTCAGAGGCAGTTTCTCAAGAAGTATTTAGGCCAGCAGAGCTCCATGTTTATGGAGTGTTTACCCTGTCCCATACTAGGGAAACTCCTCTACCACTTCCAAGGTTGTAAACTCCTGAGCATATTATTCACAGATTTTATTACTCTTCTCCTCTAATTGTGTCTTACTTTGGGCGAAAAAAATATCAAGGAGTTGTTCTGGATGAGAGTGGGAAGATTTTGTTTAGCACATATTTGCATACACATTGGATTCATTTTTCTATTTTACATTTGAAATACTGAATCCCTGACACTAACACATGCTCTGCTAGATTCTGAATACTAATCCTAATATGATGGAGAAAAATAACGGAAACAGAATAGAAATACAAGCAGTTCAGAGGAGGCATGTTGTATACTTGGACTTGCCTTTTGCATTATATAGGGTAGGAGTTATAAATCTAGTCAATTTTTCGTTGAAATAGTTTTCCATGTGCTTTTAAAGTTAACAAATATGTGAATTCCTGTCTCCCTTTCTCTGTATTCTATTCAGCACATGTATTTTTATATGCACATATAGAATCCTACCTGGTATCACACGTACATTCTTGTGAGTTACATGACTTGGTAGATACAAAGTGTGAGAAGAGATCACTCCTCTTAAACGCTGTTTGACCTGAAAATTCAACCTATGGGTGAGCTTCCTAGTTGAAAAAAGTTATACATAAATCCATATCCAGTAAAATGAATATTTTTGGATCTGTGGATGATACATATTTCACGGTGTAATTCGATTGGCATATATATTGCTAATTTTAAAATCTGTGTGTGGATATATATATATATATATATATATATATATATATATATATATATATATATTCTCTCCAGATATTTCAAAATATTTAATATATGTGTCTTATTATACACTCCCTAAATTCATTCATGATTATGTATATGGATTTATAATCAACTTTTCACAAGATTATTCTCAGAAATATTCATTCACCTGATATACGTATTTTTTTCCTAGTATTGAAAACTAACTTCAGTGAATGGTGCATATAAATCCTAATATTTCTACAGTAACTGATCCATTTTCACATCAATGCAAGTAGATTCCTATGGGACATGATAAGTATTTTGAAGTTCATTTTTATTCAAAACTAGTACATTACTATTTCTTCAGTTTATGCACATTATTGGATATATATTTCATCCACAAGTTCACAAATTTATAGGCATTTATTTCACTTTCAATCACTTTCTGCTTCAGAAAACACGTGTTCCGCCATGTTTCAAACTGGTCTTTTCATGAGACTTCTTTCCAAACACATTATTTTTGATTTCCATAATCACTTTTGAAGCAAAACTCACACACTCTTCATGATAAACCATAACCCTAGGATTACAATTAGACGTATAACTAGTTGTTATGAATGATTATATATCAATATATGATTTCTTATGTATTTTCAGATATCAATTCAATACATTATTTAAAGTGGAACCAGTTATATTATTTATTAACTGTATGGTCTATTCATGCATTATCTCTATATTCATAGTCACAGGGTACACCTATTTTTACCCTCAATACTAATTTATACGTTTTCAAAATATTCCTCAAAAAATGGTGGAAGAAATACTCATGTCACCTGATCTATATATACATTTTATCACAGTAATATTCTGGACAAAAAAATCAAAGGTCACCCTTAAGGTTGTACCAAAGCCTAAATGGAAAGTGAGCATGGATTACTAAAACCTTCCATGTCCAGGTGGCCTAATGCTCTCAAATGTCAATCTTATTGGTGACTACATTTTTGTTTCTTCCTAAGATTATATATTCAACCTCAAGCCTGTTGAAAATGTCTAATCCTATCACTCACTTTATACTTTGCCTGATTTAGTAATGTCTCTATTTATATCTATTTTCCTACATATTTTCCCCTGTTCATCATTGTGACTGACTCTTCACTTGTGCTGACATTTACATTCACTGTCTACCTGAAACCCTATTGCTTAAGAACTTTTGGTCTAAATCCTATTCTCACTCTTCTTTGTAAACCTACTGACTATCTTTCTAATCCTACCGACAATCCCTTTTTGAGTGGGTGTTCTATTCGACATTCAATCACCCAAGGTACAAGCTCCTATGCCATTGTATATAGATTTATCTGAGACATTTTTGCAGAAAATAATTCAAAGCTAAGTGTACCAATTAAGGGCCCAATGCCCTTCTGGACTTCATATCTTCCCTAGATTTCTGTTTTTATACTTATATTTCACCTATATATTCTTGTAAATATCATAGTTTCCCAATACCATTATTCGTCATGCAGAAGGATTCCTAACCCCAAATTGAACATGTTACTAACCAAACCATACACTGTTCTCTCAATCGAACTTTACAGAACAGCAGGGACAGGGTTGCTCTTAAAATACAGGAATGTAGGGCATGTTCCACCTGTTGAGAACATTAAAGGTCCATGCAGAAATGATCCCTTGAGAAGATGTAGGCAGCTACGAAAGACCTGAGAGAGAAAAGTCATCTTCTATGGCAAACAACCTTGTCAGCATGAAGGGATGTGTATGAATCAGCCTCTCTCTTCTTAATGTAGAGAAGATGGACCAAACCAGTCCTAGGTGGAGAGCTGTTCCCGGGTGCCCATGGTTTATATACCATTCTAACTTGTGAAAGTGTCACAGGAAGTAGGGGCAGCCCCCATCTCATGGGACTCTTGAAAGCAACTGTTAGGACAAAGTGGTTGTCAAGGCAATGACCTCATTCAGTTCCTGAAGAAGTGATCTACCTCACTTCCTTGGTGATGGAACTCTCTTAACTTGGGATCCAGGAAGCCAGGCACCCGGAGCCAGTCCAGTCCCAGACCCAGTAGGCTCACTTGTTTGAATTTACCAAGGAGAGTGTCAGTCTTTCTTGGTACCAACATATGTGAGGATGGCCAAATACCAGGAGAGCTCTGAATAGGGGCCTTTCCTGAGAAAGTAGGTAGTGGTTCACCGCAGGCTCCTGACAACTTCACAGAGTTGGCCAAGGAGACCAGATCTGAGATAGGACAGGCCATTTTGGGGGAACATAGTATGGCCCACCACTCAGAGGAAACTCCGGATAGTCACAGAGTTACATGGGGGAAGGAGGTGTCTTTGTGGGGTGGGTGTGATTTTGTGGTTTTGTCTCATGATCTGAGAATAGGTAGGAAAGACGGTTTGTTTGATTTGGAGTGGTCTTCTTCTAGTAAGTCGTTGGACAAGGCAAGTGTTTCTATTTCTGTGTATCCCACTGTGTCCGTGGTTGTAGACATTAGAAAATAGAATGCAACAATTCATATGTCCTGTATAGTAGAAAGATTCCCGGCATTCATCCTGCCCAATTTATGAATGGACTGCAGCTTGCCTTATCCATGGGCAACACCTGCTACCTTCCTAAGTTCCTGTTTCTTCCAGAATTCTCACCACTCTCCAGAATAGTCTCATGGTTTTGTGTCCAAAATATGTACCACCTCCAAGCTCTGTGACATTGCCATGTCCTGGATAGCTGAAGGGAACGGCGAGCATCTCAGAAAACTCAGATATCAGTGTGACCAAGAAAGTCTCAGTGGAGAAACCATGCTTTCGGCCTTTTGCTTATCAATTGTTCTGTTTCCCTGAATGTCAGGAAGGTCTTTGCCTCAGGCCACCCCTTTGTGAAGCCTGAAGAAAACAGTTTTCAAATGGAAATGAATAGGCATCACCTGTGGCTCTTTGCTTAATTGCTTTGGAAAGGGATGTGTCTGAATCAGCCTCTTGGCCCTGTGTGAGGTTGTGGCTTAGATTCTCAGCACCTGATGGATGTAAAGAGAGATCCCATGTGTGCATCCAAAACCAAAATGGCCAAAAGAGCAATTATTGTGAATGAAGTCTCTCGCATTCATTTGTAAGGTTCCTGACCACCATCAAGTGAGAATACGGATCCTTTGGTTCAAATGAGTTATGCACAGCCCTGCAGAGGCTAACCCATAGGTTTTTGGGTTTTCTCATGGCTCCAAATCATATAAAGAATCTATACCTGACAGTCAGTAGGCCTCAAATTGGAGATGCAGAGCAGTATTAACAGCTGGCCTATCTGATCAAACCTGGTTCACCGGATGGGTGTCCAGGCCACCTTGACTTTAGGCAAATGAGGGGCAAGGGAGCTTATTTTTGACACTGTCTTGGGCTGCACCCCTCATGAAAAACTCCAGCCAGAGGTTATGATAAGTGTCTATATGGAAGAAGATGAGGGCCATGTGGGAGTGTTTGGTTTTAATTGTGGTCATTTGTTTGGCGATTGGAAGAGATAACTGGATCCACCTGGGCTTGAATTCTGGCATGATTCCTCTTAGAGACTGAGTTCTGGAATTTACCTCAAAGAAGTATTGCCATGAAATGTGTTGGGATTTTAGGAGGCCACGCATGAGATGCGCCCTTGAAAACTGAGATCGAGGGCCAGGGTGTCTTTCCACAGTGCAGTGAGAATCTCAGCCAGGATATCACATGATTTTATTTTGAAAGACTTGGCAGCCATAATTGAGAGTCTAAACACAAATGGAACTCATATTGTAGACCTCAATGATCCTGGCTTCATGTGACCTTTTGGCCACTTTTTGGGAAGCCTTGCCTGTGAGATTTCTCCAGAGATTTCATTTAAATGAGCTTCCTCACCACATAATGGTTCCTGCATTAATTGAAACGCACAGTGACTCCAACTTCATCCTTCAAAAATGGTTAAATAAATACTATCAAATTTCTGAAATTCCCATTACCAGGTGGCACTGGAGAACCTTTGGATATCCTGTTGCTGAACATGAGTGAAATAATTCCCCACGCAATGACACTTCACCGGGAGAATTACAATTTTATTGCTAAAAGCTGTGTGCTTATATAGAACTAAGGGGGAGATGGTATGGCTTACATAAATGGCAGCAACCCGTTTATTGACAAGTTCTTTCAAATATCAGCTCCAGAGCCCAGGAATTAGTTCTCATTGGGGCTAAGGTTCCCCACAAGCGAGATTTGAAATTGGCGCTGGCGGGAGAGTTCACAAGGGCGGGAACTTTTTGCGCCACTGCAGAAATGAAGAAGGTAGGAAGAAGAAGTCCTTAGGCGCCATGTTGGGGTTTTTCTCTGGGGTATGGCTGCCATTTATTCTTTTCCCAACATTCCACCCTTTTTGTTTTCTTAGGAAGTGGGGTGTCGTTTGTCAGATTTGGCTGCTTCCTGCTGTGTGGGGGTGGTGTGGGGCCTAGAAAGAGAAGTGGAGGAATGCTCAGGGGGCAGGTATGGGGATATCATGGCAGCCAGAAATAAAACCCAGTGGCTATAGACAGCTATTTTCATAGGGGTGAAGTCAATGAATGTTCCCTGAAGCCAAAGATGTCGATGGCATGGAACCAGTCCTGGATGGAAGAGATTGTTGGTATCAGCCACTGGTCCTGTAACAGAGACTCAAGGAAATACTGGAAGCGTTGCCTGGACATGGTGTCGCCAGCACCTGAAGAAGATCAGAGCGAATAAAAACAGAATGAAGATAAAAATTAAAGCAAATGTCAATTTTTGGCAGAAGTTCCATGTGGGGGGACTGACATAGAAGAGGCCAAGAACCATGAGAAAGCTTAGAAGGTGGTAAAGACTATGAATCCAGGATGGCAGATTAAGAGGTTCTCCGAGCTCGTTGTCTCCCGCTGTCTAATACCCGTTGCATTCCATCGTGCCTGGTAGTGAGCTTCATCACTGAGTGAACTGTTCTCTTGGAGATGTTGGGCATTCATCGGTCATCAGAGGCTGGTAGTGACTAAGCAAAAGCTGGTTGAAAGTTTGATTAGGAATTTTATGCAGTTGGGTTTGAAGGCACTTCATTATGCAGGGCAAGAGAGCACAAAAAAGGAGCATCCAAATAAGGGGATCCAAGATATGTAGTAAGTACATGGCAAGATAGGATTGGAAGAACCCCGTTATGGGATTGGAGGAGGTAGGTTTGAGCAATTGGGTCGATAATTCCTGCAATTTAACAACATTTTTTTTTATTAGCCCAGATTCATTAACATAATAGCAAAATTCCTCTCTGAGGAATAGGCATGTAACCACTTTTTCTGCAGTGAGAAGATCAATTGCCCTTTGGTTCTGTAAAGCCACTTGTGCCAATGAAGTAACCTGCCGCTGCAAGGAACCCAGAGACTCACCCATGGTATTGAGTGTTTCCTGCAGTTTTTGTTGAAGGTCATTGGATCCCATAGAGCATGACCTATAGCTCCACCAGAGAGTCCGAGACCTGTCACTGAGGTTGTTAAAATGAGGCCTACCAGAACCGGCAGAAAGACTACCCTACGGGTGCGGGAAGGTAGGGCCAACTGTCAGAATTCGGTGGGAGTATACAAAGATAGCTGAGGAACTACAGTAACCAAGAAACAGGCGCCAGAGACATTGATGGTTGAGGTACTTAAAGAACCATTACACCAGAGGAAATGTCCAGGTTGCATAAACACAGGGCTCTATGGGGTGCTGTAGCTCAAGGAACAAATGGGTAAAGGATTCATTATTGGCAGGTGGAAACAGATGAAAGGAAATAAAGTATTGGTGGAATAACTTTCCCACAGTGGGATACGTGTCACATGTAGGGGTTGTCCTTTTTAGAGAAATTGTAGGGTTTTGCTGGAATATTTCCTGCCGCTAATGGGACTGCTGCTAGAAGTGGACGACTAAGTGAAGCACAGAGAAAGCACTGAGAAGTAGGCACAGAAAGAGGGGTGGAGTTTAATAATCAAAAAGTTTGGTGTAGCAAATTGAGCCATGTGGGAGGGGGACCTGAGAGGGTTGAAGGCTCTGAATCCTCTTTGGATGAGCTATGGATATGATCTCAAAGTTTTGATTCTGAGTCCTTAATGTGTTCGACTACCTGGATGGTTGCCTTAGGTTGCGTAATCAGGGTGCGGCCAATAGTCATCCACCCTGTGGGTCTGACTGAGGTTGTCCGAGCATAGACAGCAAACTCAACATAGCCCCATCGTTTGGCCTTGGGGTCAGGTTTATCAAAAGTATACCATCCATTGTTACTGGATGAAGAGCCTTTATGCCACTTTATGTAACTAGAAGTCCACCCTTCAGGGTAACCAAATGAGTGGTAAGAATAGCTACCACGTTCATCATGGAACATGCATGACCAATAGGGGCACCCATTATATATCTCAGGCCACCAATGACAATAGTCTTTTGTTTGATCAAAAAGGAAGCAAATGAAAGGCCAGTTCCAGCTACCAGGGACGAAGGTCCTTGAAGGTGACAATTTTAGGGAAATAGAGGTGCAGTTGTGGATGAAGCAAGTAGTTGCATCCACTGCGCAGACCTTCTGCATGCCATGTTCTGAGTATCGTTCCCGAAAAGTGAATAAATGCATGGTAGGTGAGGAGGGTAAAGACCAGTCCTGACAGAGCACAGAAAATAAGCAGAGCACAAAAAACAAGCAGTTAGAGAAGACTAGGGTGTTGGGAGAGCTCATTGTGCCTTCTTTAAGAGGAATTGGGCTGCAAGGAAAACCGTGTGAGCCACAACTAAAATGGGTGAGATGGGTGTGGAGAGCAGGAGTAAAGGGGAGGTTCAGTAGGTGATTCTTGGAGTTCCTCTGGGGTGGCCCTGTCTTCAGCAGGTGGGGCCTCCTGGTGATGTGGCTTCAACCTAGACATGTGAATCCAGGGAGTGAGACAGTTGTCTGGTAAGGAGAGTTTGGCGGCGGTAAGGGTAAAGAGAATGACAGGATAGGGGCCTTCCCATTTTGCGGCAAGAGTCCCTTTTTCCTCTGGGGTATTATAATAGACTAGACTAACAGGTGTTAAGGGAGGAGTGTTTGGAGAGGATACTGGGTCCGGAAGAAGCATCTGTGGATGATATATATTTACTGATGAATTTCGATTGGCATTTATATTTGTACTTTTTAATGTCTGTGAGTGTTGTGTGTGTGTGTGTGTGTGTGTGTGTGTGTGTGTGTGTTTGTATAGATATAGATATAGATATACTCTCCAAAGTTTTCCAAATATGAAATATATGTGTCTAGTATACACTCTCTAAATTCATTCATGTTCATGTATGTGGATTTATAATCAACTTTTCACAAGATTATAATCAGAAATATTCATCCACCTGAAATACGTATTTGTTTCCTAGTACTGACTACTAACTTCAGTGAAGGGTGCATACAAATCCTAATTATTCTACAGTATCTGACCCAGTCTAACATCAATGCAAGTAGACTCCTATGGGACATGATATGTAATTTGTCATTCATTTGTATTCGACACTGGTACATTATTGTTTCTTCAGTTTTTGCACATCATAGGATATACATTTCATCCACAAGTTCACAAATTAATAGGCATTTGTTTCAACATTAATCACTTCTTGCTTCAGAAAACATGTATTGTCAGGGTTTCTTGACTTGTCTTTTCATGAGACTTCTTTCCAAACACATTATTTTGAATTTCCATAATCATTTTAAAGCAAAACTCACACACTCTTCATGATAAACCAAAACACTAATATTTCCATTAGATATATAACTGGTTGGAATGAATGATTGTATATCAATATACAATTTCCTTTTATTTTTCAGATATCAGTTCAATTCATTATTTAAAGTTCAAAAAAGTTATATTATTTATTCACAGTATGGTCTATTCGTGGTTTTTCTCTATGTTCATAGAAACAGGGTACACCTATTTGTACCCCCGATTCTAATTTTACATCTTCAATACATTGCTCCCAGAAATGGTGAAAGAAATACTCATGTCACCTCGTTATCACAGCAATATTCTGGACAAAAAATGGAAAGGTCACACTTATGATTGTACCAAAGCCTAAATGGAAAGTGAACATGGATTTCAAAAACATCCATGTCCATATTGCCTAATGCTGTCAATTGTCAATCCTATTGGTGACTACATATTTGTTTTTTCCTAATTTATATATTGAAACTCAACCCTGTTGAAAATATCTAATTCTATCCCTCACTTTATACTTTGCCTGATTTCATAATGTTTCCATTGATATCTGCTTTTCTACATATTTTCCCCAGTTCAACATAGTGTCTGACTCTTCATATGTGCTGACATTTACATTCACTCTATAACCAAAAGTCTATTGCTAAAGAACTTTTGGTCCAAATCCTATACTCACTCGTCTTCCTAAACCTACCGAATATCTTCCTAATCCTACTGAATATCCCTTTTTGACTGGATGTTCTCTTCTAAATTCAATCATCCAATGTACAAGGTCCTATGCCATTGTATATCAAATTATCTGAGACATCTTTGCAGAACATCATTCAAAGCTAAGTATCCCAATCAAGGGCAAAACCCTCTGGGCTTCAAATCATACCTAGATTTCTGTTTTCCTACTTATATTTCACCTCTATATTCTTGTAAATATTGCAGGTTCCCAATCCCATTATTCATCGCACAGAATATTCATCACCAAATCAAACCTGTTTTTAACCCCAGGTAAACACTTTTCCCTCAAACATTTTACAGAAGAGCAGGGACAGAGGGGTTCTTACAATACAGGAAAGTTGGGGATCTTCCACCAGATGAGAACCTCAAATGTCCATGCACAAATGATACATGGAGAAGTTGTAGGCAGGTATGAAGCTCCTGAGAGAGCAAAAGTCATCTTCCATGGCAAACAACCTGGTCAGGATGAAGGGATGTGTCTGAATCTGCCTCTCTCTTCTTTTTGTAGACAAGGTGGAACAATCCAGGCCTGAGTGGAGAGCTGTTCCCGGGTGCCAATGGTTGATATACATTCTACCTTATGAAAGTGTCACAGGAAGTAGGGGAAACCTCCATCTTATGTAACGCTTGGAAGCAACTGTTAGGACAAAGTGGTTGCCAAGGCAGTGACCTCATTCAGTTCCAAAGAATGTGACATACCTCATTTCCTTGGTGATGGAACTCTCTGAACTTGGTATCCAAGAAGCCAGGCACCCAGAGGCAGTCCCAGTCCCAGGCCCAGTGGGCTCACTTGTTTGGATTTACCAAGGACAGAGTCAGTTTTCTTGGTACCTAATGATGTGAGGATGGCCAAATGCCAGGAGAGCTCTGAAGATGGACCTTTCCTGAGAAAACAGGTAGTGGCTAACCACTTTTTCCTGACTTCTTCACAGAGTTGGTCAAGGAAACAAGATCTGAGAGAAGACAGGCCATTTCGGGGGAACATAGTATGGCGCACCAGTCAGAGGACACTCCGGATAGTCACAGACCTACTTGGGGGAAGGAGGTGCCTTTGTGGGAGTGGGTGTGGGTTTGTTGTTTTGTCTCATGTTCTGAGAATAGACCGAAAAGAAGGTTTGTTTGGTTTGGAGCAGACAGTTTCTAGAAAGTCATTTGACAAGGCGAGTGTTTCTGTTTATGTGTATCCCACTGTGTCCGTTGTTGTAGACATTAGAAAAGAGAATGCATTAATGGATGTGTCCTGTCTAGTATAAATCTTCCCTATAATTCATCCTGCCCAATATATGAATGGACTGCAGCTTGTCTTATCGATGTGCAACACCTGCTATCTTTCTAAGTTGTTGTTTTCTTCCTGAATTCTGGCCACTCTCCAGAATGGGCTCAGGGATTTGTGTCCAAAATATGTACCACCTCCAAGCTCTGTGACATGGCCATGTAAAGGATAGTTGAAGAGAATGGCGAGCATCTCAGAAAACTCAGATATCAGTGTGACCAGTAAAGTCTCAGTGCAGAAACACTACCTTGGGCTTTTTGCTTACTTATTGTTGTGTTGCACTGAATGTCAGGAAGGTCTTTGCATCAGGCCACCCCTTTGTGAAGCCTGAAGAAAACAGTTTTCAAATGGAAATGAATGGGCCTCACCTGTGGCTCTTTGCTTAATTGCTTTGGAAAGGGATGTGTCTTTATCAGCCTCTTGGACCTGTGTGTGGCTGTGACTTAGATTCTCAGCACCTGATGGATCTTAAGAATGATCCCATGTGAGCTTCCAAAACTAAATGGCAAAAAATATCATTCATTGTGGATGAAGACTCTTGCCTTCCTCTGTTAGGTTCCTGCACTCCAACAAATATGAATAGGGATTCTGTGAGTCAAATGAGTTCTTCAAAGCCCTGCAGAGGTGCTTGTGTTTTCGCATGACTCTAAATCACCTAAAGAATCGATACCTAAAATCAGTAGTGATCAAATTGGAGAAACATAGAAGTATTAATGGCAGGCTTATTTGTTCACTCCTGGTTCACAGCAACGGTGTCCAGGCTACCCTGACTTTAGGCAAATGAGGGGCAAACGAGCTGATTTTGGACACTGTCTTGGGCTGCACCCCTCATGGAAACCTCCAGCCAGAGGTTAAGATGATTGACTATATGGAAAAAGGTGAGTGCCATGTGGGAGTGTTTTGGTTTTAATGTTGGTCATTTGTGTGGCATTGGAAAAAATGACTGGGTCCACGTGGGCTTGAACTCTGGTGTGATTCCCCTTAGACACTGGGTTTTGGAACTGAACTCAGAGAAGCATTGCCATGAATTTTGTTGGGATTTTAAGAGGCCACGCATGAAAGTCGCTCTTGAAAACTGAGACCTGGGCCCCGGGTAGATTTCCACAGAGGCCTGGGAATCTCAGCAAGGATATCACATGATTTTATTCTTAAAGAAATGGCAGCCATAATTGAGAGTCAAAACACACATGGACCTCACATTGTTGACCTCAATGGGCCTGGCCTAATGTGACGTTTTGTCCACTCTTTGGGAAGCCTTGCCTGTGACAGTTCTCCAGATATTTCATTGAAATGAGCTTCCTCACCATTTAATGTTTGCCTAATGAATTGATACCCACAGTGCCTCCAACTTCATGCTTGAAAAATGGCTAGATAAATACCATAAAATTTTTGAAATTCCTATGACCAGGTGGCACTGGAGAAACATTGGATGTCCTGTTGCTGATCATGAGTATACCAGACAGTGCCTTGATTTACTGAGTTTCATGAAAATGGTGTAGAATAGAGATGCCAGTAATTTGGAGCCTGCTGAGTAGTGGGTCTAGAGCAGTGGTGGGGAGGCGTTTGATAAAACATCCGTGGTAGGACCATGTGCATCTACCATTGGATTCCAAATGGCTTGTAACTGACATGGTGCTGCCAGCAGACCCTTATATGTAAAGGCATCTTGTTATATGGAGAGTTTTAAGAGGAAAATTAAGAATCAGGTTGATATGGACAAGGGGGCAATGGGGCAAGCTGTGAGAGATAGAAGCCTAGTTGGTGCATTCTCTTGCAGACCCTGACCCACCACACGTGACAGAACTCCCTCCAGCACTGTGTCCCAGTTTAGCTGCTAGTATTTCGTGAAACAAATACCAAACTCACAGTGCAGCAGCCTAAACACCACAAAAAGTGGAGGAGGACCAAATGGCTTCACAGTCCACACGGGGAGACGGGGAGACACTTATTCCCCAGTGGCCTCAGTTTACCTATAAAGAGAGGATTCAGCACTGCTTCATCTTGTTCATTGGAAAATAAGAAACCATGTCCTCCAGGTCACATAGATGCAGACCCAGCTTTGATGGTCTCACTACAAAGGAAGCCAAATCTCATGAAAACAACATATATTTCAAGTGCGGAAGCTCAGAGGCAGTTTCTCAAAAAGTTTTTAGGCCAGCAGAGCTCCATGTTTGTGGAGTGTTTACCATGTCCCTTACTTTTGGAAACTCCTAAACCACCTCCAAGGTTGTGAACTCCTGAGCATTTTCCATTCCAGATATGTATTCACTGATTTTGTTAATCTTCTCCTCTAATTGTGTCTTACTTGGGGTGAAGGTAATGTCAAGGCATTGTTTTGGATGAGAGCGGGAGGATATTTGTGCAGCATATATTTACATACACATTGGATTCATTTTCCAATTTTTCATTCGAAGTACTGAATCCCTGACACTAACCCATACCTAGTAGACTCAGACTATTCATCCTAATATAATGGGGAAAATTAACCCAACACAATAGAAATACAAGCACTTCAGAGGAGACATGTTCTATAGTTGGACTTGACATTTGCATTATATAAGGTAGGAGTTATACATCTAGTCAAATTTTAATTGAAATATTCTCCATGTGTTTTTAAACTTAACAAATATGTGAATACTTGTTTCCAATTTCTGTAGCCTATTCACACATGTATATTTATATGCATATATAGAATCCTACCAGGTATCACACGTACATTTTTGTAAGGTGGATGTCTTGGCAGATACAAATTGTGAGAAGTGTTCACTCCTCCTAAATGCTGTTGGAAATGAAAATTCAACCAATAAGAGAGCGTCCTAGAAGAACAACATTATACATAAACTCATGTTCAGTAACATAAATATTTTTGCATCTGTGGATGATATATATTTACTGATGAATTTTGATTGGCATATATATTGGTACTTTTTAATGTCTGTGAGTGTTGTGTGTGTGTGTGTGTGTGTGTGCGTGTGTGTGTGTATAGATATAGATATAGATATACTCTCCAAAGTTTTCCAAATATGAAATATATGTGTCTAGTACACACTCTATAAATTCATTCATGTTCATGTATGTTGATTTATAATCAACTTTTCAGAAGATTATAATCAGAAATATTCATCCACCTGAAATACATATTTGTTTCCTAGTACTGACTACTAACTTCAGTGAAGGGTTCATACAAATCCTAATTATTCTATAGTATCTGACCCAGTCTAACATCAATGCAAGTAGACTCCTATGGGACATGATATGTAATTTGTCATTCATTTGTATTCGACACTGGTACATTATGTTTTCTTCAGATTTTGCACATCATAGGATATACATTTCTTCCACAAGTTCACAAATTAATAGGCATTTGTTTCAACATTAATCACTTCTTGCTTCAGAACACATGTATTGTCAGGGTTTCCTGACTTGTCTTTTCATGAGACTTCTTTCCAAACACATTATTTTGAATTTCCATAATCATTTTGAAGCAAAACTCACACACTCTTCATGATAAACCAAAACACTAATATTTCCATTAGATATATAACTGGTTGGAATGAATGATTGTATATCAATATACAATTTCCTTTTATTTTTCAGATATCAGTTCAATTCATTATTTAAAGTTCAAAAAGTTATATTATTTATTCACAGTATGGTCTATTTGTAGTTTTTCTCTATGTTCATAGAAACAGGGTACACCTCTTTGCACCCCCGATTCTAATTTTACATCTTCAATATATTGCTCCCAGAAATGGTGAAAGAAATACTCATGTCACCACATTATCACAGTAATATTCTGGACAAAAAATGGAAAGGTCACACTTATGATTGTACCAAAGCCTAAATGGAAAGTGAACATGGATTTCTAAAAACATCCATGTCCAGGTTGCCTAATGCTGTCAATTGTCACTCCTATTGGTGACTACATATTTGTTTTTTCCTAATTTATATATTGAAACTCAACCCTGTTGAAAATGTCTAATTCTATCCCTCACTTTATACTTTGCCTGATTTCGTAATGTTTCCATTGATATCTGCTTTTCTACATATTTTCCCCAGTTCAACATAGTGTCTGACTCTTCATATGTGCTGACATTTACATTCACTCTATAACCAAAAGTCTATTGCTAAAGAACTTTTGGTCCAAATCCTATACTCACTCGTCTTCCTAAACCTACCGACTATCTTAATAATCCTACTGAATATCCCTTTTTGACTGGATGTTCTCTTCTAAATTCAATCATCCAATGTACAAGGTCCTATGCCATTGTATATCAAATTATCTGAGACATCTTTGCAGAACATAATTCAAAACTAAGTATCCCAATCAAGGGCAAAACCCTCTGGGTATCAAAGCATACCTAGATTTCTTTTTTCAAACTTATATTTCACCTCTATATTCTTGTAAATATTGTAGGTTCCCAATCCCATTATTCATCGCACAGAATCATTCATCACCAAATCAAACCTGTTTTAAACCCCAATATACACTGTTCCCTCAAACATTTTACAGAAGAGCAGAAACAGAGGGGTTCTTACAAAACAGGAAAGTTGGGGATCTTCCACCAGATGAGAACCTCAAATGTCCATGCACAAATGATACATGGAGAAGTTGTAGGCAGGTATGAAGCTCCTGAGAGAGCAAAAGTCATCTTCCATGGCAAACAACCTGGTCAGGATGAAGGGATGTGTCTGAATCTGCCTCTCTCTTCTTATTGTAGACAAGGTGGAACAATCCAGGCCTGAGTGGAGAGCTGTTCCCGGGTGCCAATGGTTGATATACATTCTACCTTATAAAAGTGTCACAGGAAGTAGGGGAAACCTCCATCTTATGTAACCCTTGGAAGCAACTGTTAGGACAAAGTGGTTGCCAAGGCAGTGACCTCATTCAGTTCCAAAGAATGTGACATACCTCATTTCCTTGGTGATGGAACTCTCTGAACTTGGTATCCAAGAAGCCAGGCACCCAGAGGCAGTCCCAGTCCCAGGCCCAGTGGGCTCACTTGTTTGGATTTACCAAGGACAGAGTCAGTTTTCTTGGTACCTAATGATGTGAGGATGGCCAATTGCCAGGAGAGCTCTGAAGATGGACCTTTCCTGAGAAAACAGGTAGTGGCTAACCAATTTTTCCTGACATCTTCACAGAGTTGGTCAAGGAAACAAGATCTGAGAGAAGACAGGCCATTTCGGGGGAACATAGTATGGCCCACCAGTCAGAGGACACTTCGGATAGTCACAGACCTACTTGGGGGAAGGAGGTGCCTTTGTGGGAGTGGGTGTGTGTTTGTTGTTTTGTCTCATGTTCTGAGAATAGATCGAAAAGGCGGTTTGTTTGGTTTGGAGCAGACAGTTTCTAGTAAGTCATTTGACAAGGCGAGTGTTTCTGTTTATGTGTATCCCACTGTATCCGCTGTTGTAGACATTAGAAAAGAGAATGCATTAATGGATGTGTCCTGTCTAGTATACATCTTCCCATAATTCATCCTGCCCAACATATGAATGGACTGCACCTTGTCTTATCGATGTGCAACACCTGCTATCTTTCTAAGTTGTTGTTTTCTTCCTGAATTCTGGCCACTCTCCAAAATAGGCTCAGGGATTTGTGTCCAAAATATGTACCACCTCCAAGCTCTGTGACATGGCCATGTAATGGATAGCTGAAGAGAATGGCGAGCATCTCAGAAAACTCAGATATCAGTGTGACAAGGAAAGTCTCAGTGCAGAAACCCTGCTTTGGGCCTTTTGCATACTTATTGTTGTGTTGCACTGAATGTCAGGAAGTTCTTTGCCTCAGGCCACCCCTTTGTGAAGCTTGAAGAAAACAGTTTTCAAATGGAAATGAATGGGCCTCACCTGTGTCTCTTTGTTTAATTGCTTTGGAAAGGGATGTGTCTTTATCAGCCTCTTGGACCTGTGTGTGGCTGTGACTTAGATTCTCAGCACCTGATGGATCTTAAGAATGATCCCATGTTAGCTTCCAAAACCAAAATGGCAAAAAAATATCATTCATTGTGGATGAAGTCTCTTGCCTTCCTCTGTTAGGTTCCTGCACTCCAACAAATGAGAATAGGGATTCTGTGAGTCAAATGAGTTCTTAAAGCCCTGCAGAGGTGCTTGTGTTTTCGCATGACTCTAAATCACCTAAAGAATCCATACCTAAAATCAGTAGGCCTCAAATTGGAGAAACACAGAAGTATTAACGGCAGGCTTATTTGTTCACTCCTGGTTCACAGCAACGGTGTCCAGGCTACCCTGAATTTAGGCAAATGAGGGGCAAAAGAGCTGATTTTGGACACTGTCTTGGGCTGCACCCCTCATGGAAACCTCCAGCCAGAGGTTAAGATGATTGACTATATGGAATAAGGTGAGGGCCATGTGGGAGTGTTTTGGTTTTAATGTTGGTCATTTGTGTGGCATTGGAAAAAATGACTGGTTCCACGTGGGCTTGAACTCTGGTGTGATTCCCCTTAGACACTTGGTTTTGGAACTGAACTCAGAGAAGCATTGCCATGAATTTTTTTGGGATTTTAAGAGGCCACGCATGAAAGTCGCTCTTGGAAACTGAGACCTAGGCCCCGGGAAGATTTACACTGAGACCTGGGAATCTCAGCAAGGATATCACATGATTTTATTCTTAAAGAAATGGCAGCCATAGTTGAGAGTCAAAACACACATGAACCTCACATTGTAGACCTCAATGGGCATGGCCTAATGTGACTGTTTGTCCACTCTTTGGGAAGCCGTGCCTGTGAGATTTCTCCAGAGATTTCATTGAAATGAGCTTCCTCACCATTTAATCTTTGCTGAATGAATTGAAACCCACAGTGCCTCCAACTTCATGCTTGAAAAATGGCTAGATAAATACCATGAAATTTTTGAAATTCCTATGACCAGGTGGCACTGGAGAAACATTGGATGTCCTATTGCTGATCATGAGTATACCAGACAGTGCCTTGATTTACTGAGTTTCATAAAAATGGTGTAGAACAGAGATGCCAGTAAGTTGGAGCCTGCTGAGTAGTGGGTCTAGAGCAGTGCTGGGGAGGTGTTTGATAAAACATCCGTGGTAGGGCCATGTGGATTTACCATTGGATTCCAAATGGCTTGTAACTGACATGGTGCTGCCAGCAGACCCTTATATGTAAAGGCATCTTGTTATATGGAGAGTTTTAAGAGGAAAATTAAGAATCAGGTTGATATGGACAAGGGGGCAATGGGGCAAGCTGTGGGAGATAGAAGCCCAGTTGGTGCATTCTCTTGCAGACCCTGACCCACCACACGTGACAGAACTCCCTCCAGCACTGTGTCCCAGTTTAGCTGCTAGTATTTCGTGAAACAAATACCAAACTCACAGTGCAGCAGCCTAAAAACCACAAAAAGTGGAGGAGGACCAAATGGCTTCACAGTCCACACGGGGAGACGGGGAGACACTTAGTCCCCAGTGGCCTCAGTTTACCTATAAAGAGAGGATTCAGCACTGCTTCATCTTGTTCATTGGAAAATAAGAAACCATGTCCTCCAGGTCACATAGATGCAGACCCAGCTTTGATGGTCTCACTACAAAGGAAGCCAAATCTCTTGAAAACAACATATATTTAAAGTGCGGAAGCTCAGAGGCAGTTTCTCAAACAGTTTTTAGGCCAGCAGAGTTACATGTTTGTGGAGTGTTTACCCTGTCCCTTACTTTTGGAAACTCCTCTACCACCTCCAAGGTTGTGAACTCCTGAGCATTTTCCATTCCAGATATGTATTCACTGATTGTGTAACTCTTCTCCTCTAATTGTGTCTTACTTGGGGTGAAGGTAATGTCAAGGCATTGTTTTGGATGAGAGCGGGAGGATATTTGTGCAGCATATATTTACATACACATTGGATTCTTTTTCCAATTTTTCATTCGAAGTACTGAATCCCTGACACTAACCCATACCTAGTAGACTCAGACTATTCATCCTAATATAATGGGGAAAATTAACCCAACACAATAGAAATACAAGCACTTCAGAGGAGACATGTTCTATAGTTGGACTTGACATTTGCATTATATAAGGTAGGAGTTATACATCTAGTCAAATTTTAATTGAAATATTCTCCATGTGTTTTTAAACTTAACAAATATGTGAATACTTGTTTCCAATTTCTGTAGCCTATTCACACATGTATATTTATATGCATATATAGAATCCTACCAGGTATCACACGTACATTTTTGTAAGGTGGATGTCTTGGCAGATACAAATTGTGAGAAGTGTTCACTCCTCCTAAATGCTGTTGGAAATGAAAATTCAACCTATAAGAGAGCGTCCTAGAAGAACAACATTATACATAAACTCATGTTCAGTAACATAAATATTTTTGCATCTGTGGATGATATATATTTACTGATGAATTTCGATTGGCATTTATATTGGTACTTTTTAATGTCTGTGAGTGTTGTGTGTGTGTGTGTGCATGTGTGTGTGTGTGTGTGTATAGATATAGATATAGATATACTCTCCAAAGTTTTCCAAATATGAAATATATGTGTCTAGTACACACTCTATAAATTCATTCATGTTCATGTAAGTTGATTTATAATCAACTTTTCACATGATTATAATCAGAAATATTCATCCACCTGAAATACATATTTGTTTCCTAGTACTGACTACTAACTTCAGTGAAGGGTGCATACAAATCCTAATTATTCTACAGTATCTGACCCAGTCTAACATCAATGCAAGTAGATTCCTATGGGACATGATATGTAATTTGTCATTCATTTGTATTCGACACTGGTACATTATTGTTTCTTCAGTTTTTGCACATCATAGGATATACATTTCATCAACAAGTTCACAAATTAATAGGCATTTGTTTCAACATTAATCACTTCTTGCTTCAGAACACATGTATTGTCAGGGTTTCTTGACTTGTCTTTTCATGAGACTTCTTTCCAAACACATTATTTTGAATTTCCAAAATCATTTTGAAGCAAAACTCACACACTCTTCATGATAAACCAAAACACTAATATTTCCATTAGATATATAACTGGTTGGAATGAATGATTGTATATCAATATACAATTCCCTTTTATTTTTCAGATATCAGTTCAATTCATTATTTAAAGTTCAAAAAAGTTATATTATTTATTCACAGTATGGTCTATTTGTGTTTTTTCTCTATGTTCATAGAAACAGGGTACACCTATTTGCACCCCCGATTCTAATTTTACATCTTCAATATATTGCTCCCAGAAATGGTGAAAGAAATACTCATGTCACCTCATTATCACAGTAAAATTCTGGACAAAAAATGGAAAGGTCACACTTATGATTGTACCAAAGCCTAAATGGAAAGTGAACATGGATTTCTAAAAACATCCATGTCCAGGTTGCCTAATGCTGTCAATTGTCACTCCTATTGGTGACTACATATTTGTTTTTTCCTAATTTATATATTGAAACTCAACCCCGTTGAAAATGTCTAATTCTATCCCTCACTTTATACTTTGCCTGCTTTCGTAATGTTTCCATTGATATCTGCTTTTCTACATATTTTCCCCAGTTCAACATAGTGTCTGACTCTTCATATGTGCTGACATTTACATTCACTCTATAACCAAAAGTCTATTGCTAAAGAACTTTTGGTCCAAATCCTATACTCACTCGTCTTCCTAAACCTACCGACTATCTTCCTAAACCTACTGAATATCCCTTTTTGACTGGATGTTCTCTTCTAAATTCAATCATCCAATGTACAAGGTCCTATGCCATTGTATATCAAATTATCTGAGACATCTTTGCATAACATAATTCAAAGCTAAGTATCCCAATCAAGGGCAAAACCCTTCTGGGCTTCAAAGCATACCTAGATTTCTTTTTTCATACTTATATTTCACCTCTATATTCTTGTAAATATTGCAGGTTCCCAATCCCATTATTCATCGCACAGAATCATTCGTCACCAAATCAAACCTGTTTTTAACCCCAAGTATACACAGTTCCCTCAATCATTTTACAGAAGAGCAGGGACAGAGGGGTTCTTACAATACAGGAAAGTTGGGGATCTTCCACCAGATGAGAACCTCAAATGTCCATGCACAAATGATACCTGGAGAAGTTGTAGGCAGGTATGAAGCACCTGAGAGAGCAAAAGTCATCTTCCATGGCAAACAACCTGGTCAGGATGAAGGGATGTGTCTGAATCTGCCTCTCTCTTCTTATTGTAGACAAGGTGGAACAATCCAGGCCTGAGTGGAGAGCTGTTCCCGGGTGCCAATGGTTGATATACATTCTACCTTATGAAAGTGTCACAAGAAGTAGGGGAAACCTCCATCTTATGTAACCCTTGGAAGCAACTGTTAGGACAAAGTGGTTGCCAAGGCAGTGACCTCATTCAGTTCCAAAGAATGTGACATACCTCATTTCCTTGGTGATGGAACTCTCTGAACTTGGTATCCAAGAAGCCAGGCACCCAGAGGCAGTCCCAGTCCCAGGCCCAGTGGGCTCACTTGTTTGGATTTACCAAGGACAGAGTCAGTTTTCTTGGTACCTAATGATGTGAGGATGGCCAATTGCCAGGAGAGCTCTGAAGATGGACCTTTCCTGAGAAAACAGGTAGTGGCTAACCACTTTTTCCTGACATCTTCACAGAGTTGGTCAAGGAAACAAGATCTGAGAGAAGACAGGCCATTTTGGGGGAACATAGTATGGCCCACCAGTCAGAGGACACTCCGGATAGTCACAAACCTACTTGGGGGAAGGAGGTGCCTTTGTGGGAGTGGGTGTGGGTTTGTTGTTTTGTCTCATGTTCTGAGAATAGATCGAAAAGGCGGTTTGTTTGGTTTGGAGCAGACAGTTTCTAGTAAGTCATTTGACAAGGCGAGTGTTTCTGTTTATGTGTATCCCACTGTGTCCGTTGTTGTAGACATTAGAAAAGAGAATGCATTAATGGATGTGTCCTGTCTAGTATAAATCTTCCCTATAATTCATCCTGCCCAATGTATGAATGGACTGTAGCTTGTCTTATCGATGTGCAACACCTGCTATCTTTCTAAGTTGTTGTTTTCTTCCTGAATTCTGGCCACTCTCCAGAATGGGCTCAGGGATTTGTGTCCAAAATATGTACCACCTCCAAGCTCTGTGACATGGCCATGTAAAGGATAGTTGAAGAGAATGGCGAGCATCTCAGAAAACACAGATATCAGTGTGACCAGGAAAGTCTTAGTGCAGAAACACTGCTTTGGGCTTCTTGCTTACTTATTGTTGTGTTGCACTGAATGTCAGGAAGGTCTTTGCCTCAGGCCACCCCTTTGTGAAGCCTGAAGAAAACAGTTTTCAAATGGAAATGAATGGGCCTCACCTGTGGTTCTTTGCTTAATTGCTTTGGAAAGGGATGTGTCTTTATCAGCCTCTTGGGCCTGTGTGTGGCTGTGACTTAGATTCTCAGCACCTGATGGATCTTAAGAATGATCCCATGTGAGCTTCCAAAACTAAATGGCAAAAAATATCATTCATTGTGGATGAAAACTCTTGCCTTCCTCTGTTAGGTTCCTGCACTCCAACAAATATGAATAGGGATTCTGTGAGTCAAATGAGTTCTTCAAAGCCCTGCAGAGGTGCTTGTGTTTTCGCATGACTCTAAATCACCTAAAGAATCGATACCTCAAATCAGTAGCCCTCAAATTGGAGAAACATAGAAGTATTAACGGCAGGCTTATTTGTTCACTCCTGGTTCACAGCAACGGTGTCCAGGCTACCCTGACTTTAGGCAAATGAGGGGCAAACGAGCTGATTTTGGACACTGTCTTGGGCTGCACCCCTCATGGAAACCTCCAGCCAGAGTTTAAGATGATTGACTATATGGAATAAGGTGAGGGCCATGTGGGAGTGTTTTGGTTTTAATGTTGGTCATTTGTGTGACATTGGAAAAAATGACTGGTTCCACGTGGGCTTGAACTCTGGTGTGATTCCCCTTAAACACTGGGTTTTGGAACTGAAAGTCAAGGAAGCATTGCTATGATTTTTGTTGGGATTTTAAGAGGTCACGCATGAAAGTCGCTCTTGGAAACTGAGACCTAGGCCCCGGGTAGATTTCCACAGAGGCCTGGGAATCTCAGCAAGGATATCACATGATTTTATTCTTAAAGAAATGGCAGCCATAGTTGAGAGTCAAAACACACATGCTCCTCACATTGTAGACCTCAATGGGCCTGGCCTAATATGACCTTTTGTCCATTCTTTGGGAAGCCTTGCCTGTGAGATTTCTCCAGAGATTTCATTGAAATGAGCTTCCTCACCATTTAATCTTTGCTGAATGAATTGAAACCCACAGTGCCTCCAACTTCATGCTTGAAAAATGGCTAGATAAATACCATGAAATTTTTGAAATTCCTATGACCAGGTGGCACTGGAGAAACATTGGATGTCCTATTGCTGATCATGAGTATACCAGACAGTGCCTTGATTTACTGAGTTTCATGAAAATGGTGTAGAACAGAGATGCCAGTAAGTTGGAGCCTGCTGAGTAGTGGGTCTAGAGCAGTGCTGGGGAGGTGTTTGATAAAACATCCGTGGTAGGGCCATGTGGATCTACCATTGGATTCCAAATGGCTTGTAACTGACATGGTGCAGCCAGCAGACCCTTATATGTAAAGGCATCTTGTTATATGGAGAGTTTTAAGAGGAAAATTAAGAATCAGGTTGATATGGACAAGGGGGCAATGGGGCAAGCTGTGAGAGACAGAAGCCTAGTTGGTGCATTCCCTTGCAGACCCTGACCCACCACACGTGACAGAACTCCCTCCAGCACTGTGTCCCAGTTTAGCTGCTAGTATTTCGTGAAACAAATACCAAACTCACAGTGCAGCAGCCTAAAAACCACAAAAAGTGCAGGAGGACCAAATGGCTTCACAGTCCACACGGGGAGACGGGGAGACACTTAGTCCCCAGTGGCCTCAGTTTACCTATAAAGAGAGGATTCAGCACTGCTTCATCTTGTTCATTGGAAAATAAGAAACCATGTCCTCCAGGTCACATAGATGCAGACCCAGCTTTGATGGTCTCACAACAAAAGAAGCCAAATCTCATGAAAACAACATATATTTCAATTGCGGAAGCTCAGAGGCAGTTTCTCAAAAAGTTTTTAGGCCAGCAGAGTTACATGTTTGTGGAGTGTTTACCATGTCCCTTACTATTGGAAACTCCTAAACCACCTCCAAGGTTGTGAACTCCTGAGCATTTTCCATTCCAGATATGTATTCACTGATTGTGTAACTCTTCTCCTCTAATTGTGTCTTACTTGGGGTGAAGGTAATGTCAAGGCATTGTTTTGGATGAGAGCGGGAGGATATTTGTGCAGCATATATTTACATACACATTGGATTCATTTTCCAATTTTTCATTCGAAGTACTGAATCCCTGACACTAACCCATACCTAGTAGACTCAGACTATTCATCCTAATATAATGGGGAAAATTAACCCAACACAATAGAAATACAAGCACTTCAGAGGAGACATGTTCTATAGTTGGACTTGACATTTGCATTATATAAGGTAGGAGTTATACATCTAGTCAAATTTTAATTGAAATATTCTCCATGTGTTTTTAAACTTAACAAATATGTGAATACTTGTTTCCAATTTCTGTAGCTTATTCACACATGTATATTTATATGCATATATAGAATCCTACCAGGTATCACACGTACATTTTTGTAAGGTGGATGTCCTGGCAGATACAAATTGTGAGAAGTGTTCACTCCTCCTAAATGCTGTTGGAAATGAAAATTCAACCTATAAGAGAGCGTCCTAGAAGAACAACATTATACATAAACTCATGTTCAGTAACATAAATATTTTTGCATCTGTGGATGATATATATTTACTGATGAATTTCGATTGGCATTTATATTGGTACTTTTTAATGTCTGTGAGTGTTGTGTGTGTGTATGTGTGTGTGTGTGTGTGTGTGTATAGATATAGATATAGATATACTCTCCAAAGTTTTCCAAATATGAAATATATGTGTCTAGTATACACTCTCTAAATTCATTCATGTTCATGTATGTTGATTTATAATCCACTTTTCAGAAGATTATAATCAGAAATATTCATCCACCTGAAATACATATTTGTTCCCTAGTACTGACTGCTAACTTCAGTGAAGGGTGCATACAAATCCTCATTATTCTACAGTATCTGACCCAGTCTAACATCAATGCAAGTAGACTCCTATGGGACATGATATGTAATTTGTCATTCATTTGTATTCGACACTGGTACATTATTGTTTCTTCAGTTTTGCACATCATAGGATATACATTTCATCCCCAAGTTCACAAATTAATAGGCATTTGTTTCAACATTAATCACTTCTTGCTTCAGAACACATGTATTGTCAGGGTTTCTTGACTGGTCTTTTCATGAGACTTCTTTCCAAACACATTATTTTGAATTTCCATAATCATTTTGAAGCAAAACTCACACACTCTTCATGATAAACCAAAACACTAATATTTCCATTAGATATATAACTGGTTGAAATGAATGATTGTATATCAATATACAATTTCCTTTTATTTTTCAGATATCAGTTCAATTCATTATTTAAAGTTCAAAAAAGTTATATTATTTTTTCACAGTATGGTCTATTCGTGGTTTTTCTCTATGTTCATAGAAACAGGGTACACCTATTTGTACCCCCGATTCTAATTTTACATCTTCAATATATTGCTCCCAGAAATGGTGAAAGAAATACTCATGTCACCTCATTATCACAGTAATATTCTGGACAAAAAATGGAAAGGTCACACTTATGATTGTACCAAAGCCTAAATGGAAAGTGAACATGGATTTCTAAAAACATCCATGTCCAGGTTGCCTAATGCTGTCAATTGTCACTCCTATTGGTGACTACATATTTGTTTTTTCCTAATTTATATATTGAAACTCAACCCTGTTGAAAATGTCTAATTCTATCCCTCACTTTATACTTTGCCTGCTTTCGTAATGTTTCCATTGATATCTGCTTTTCTACATATTTTCCCCAGTTCAACATAGTGTCTGACTCTTCATATGTGCTGACATTTACATTCACTCTATAACCAAAAGTCTATTGCTAAAGAACTTTTGGTCCAAATCCTATACTCACTCGTCTTCCTAAACCTACCGACTATCTTCCTAAACCTACTGAATATCCCTTTTTGACTGGATGTTCTCTTCTAAATTCAATCATCCAATGTACAAGGTCCTATGCCATTGTATATCAAATTATCTGAGACATCTTTGCAGAACATAATTCAAAGCTAAGTATCCCAATCAAGGGCAAAACCCTTCTGGGCTTCAAAGCATACCTAGATTTCTTTTTTCATACTTATATTTCACCTCTATATTCTTGTAAATATTGCAGGTTCCCAATCCCATTATGCACTGCACAGAATCATTCGTCACCAAATCAAACCTGTCTTTAACCCCAAGTATACACTGTTCCCTCAATCATTTTACAGAAGAGCAGGGACAGAGGGGTTCTTACAATACAGGAAAGTTGGGGATCTTCCACCAGATGAGAACCTCAAATGTCCATGCACAAATGATACCTGGAGAAGTTGTAGGCAGGTATGAAGCACCTGAGAGAGCAAAAGTCAACTTCCATGGCAAACAACCTGGTCAGGATGAAGGGATGTGTCTGAATCTGCCTCTCTCTTCTTATTGTAGACAAGGTGGAACAATCCAGGCCTGAGTGGAGAGCTGTTCCGGGGTGCCAATGGTTGATATACATTCTACCTTATGAAAGTGTCACAGGAAGTAGGGGAAACCTCCATCTTATGTAACCCTTGGAAGCAACTGTTAGGACAAAGTGGTTGCCAAGGCAGTGACCTCATTCAGTTCCAAAGAATGTGACATACCTCATTTCCTTGGTGATGGAACTCTCTGAACTTGGTATCCAAGAAGCCAGGCACCCAGAGGCAGTCCCAGTCCCAGGCCCAGTGGGCTCACTTGTTTGGATTTACCAAGGACATAGTCAGTTTTCTTGGTACCTAATGATGTGAGGATGGCCAAATGCCAGGAGAGCTCTCAAGATGGACCTTTCCTGAGAAAACAGGTAGTGGCTAACCACTTTTTCCTGACATCTTCACAGAGTTGGTCAAGGAAACAAGATCTGAGAGAAGACAGGCCATTTCGGGGGAACATAGTATGGCCCACCAGTCAGAGGACACTCTGGATAGTCACAGACCTACTTGGGGGAAGGAGGTGCCTTTGTGGGAGTGGGTGTGGGTTTGTTGTATTGTCTCATGTTCTGAGAATAGATTGAAAAGGTGGTTTGTTTGGTTTGGAGCAGACAGTTTCTAGTAAGTCATTTGACAAGGCGAGTGTTTCTGTTTATGTATATCCCACTGTGTCCGTTGTTGTAGACATTAGAAAAGAGAATGCATTAATGGATGTGTCCTGTCTAGTATAAATCTTCCCTATAATTCATCCTGCCCAATATATGAATGGACTGCAGCTTGTCTTATCGATGTGCAACACCTGCTATCTTTCTAAGTTGTTGTTTTCTTCCTGAATTCTGGCCACTCTCCAGAATGGGCTCAGGGATTTGTGTCCAAAATATGTATCACCTCCAAGCTCTGTGACATGGCCATGTAAAGGATAGTTGAAGAGAATGGCGAGCATCTCAGAAAACTCAGATATCAGTGTGACCAGGAAAGTCTCAGTGCAGAAACACTGCTTTGGGCTTTTTGCTTACTTATTGTTGTTTTGCACTGAATGTCAGGAAGGTCTTTGCCTCAGGCCACCCCTTTGTGAAGCCTGAAGAAAACAGTTTTCAAATGGAAATGAATGGGCCTCACCTGTGGTTCTTTGCTTAATTGCTTTGGAAAGGGATGTGTCTTTATCAGCCTCTTGGTCCTGTGTGTGGCTGTGACTTAGATTCTCAGCACCTGATGGATCTTAAGAATGATCCCATGTGAGCTTCCAAAACCAGAATGGCAAAAAATATCATTCATTGTGGATGAAGACTCTTGCCTTCCTCTGTTAGGTTCCTGCACTCCAACAAATATGAATAGGGATTCTGTGAGTCAAATGAGTTCTTCAAAGCCCTGCAGAGGTGCTTGTGTTTTCGCATGACTCTAAATCACCTAAAGAATCGATACCTAAAATCAGTAGCCCTCAAATTGGAGAAACATAGAAGTATTAACGGCAGGCTTATTTGTTCACTTCTGGTTCACAGCAACGGTGTCCAGGCTACCCTGACTTTAGGCAAATGAGGGGCAAACAAGCTGATTTTGGACACTGTCTTGGGCTGCACCCCTCATGGAAACCTCCAGCCAGAGTTTAAGATGATTGACTATATGGAATAAGGTGAGGGCCATGTGGGAGTGTTTTGGTTTTAATGTTGGTCATTTGTGTGGCATTGGAAAAAATGACTGGTTCCACGTGGGCTTGAACTCTGGTGTGATTCCCCTTAAACACTGGGTTTTGGAACTGAACTCAGAGAAGCATTGCTATGAATTTTGTTGGGATTTTAAGAGGCCACGCATGAAAGTCGCTCTTGGAAACTGAGACCTAGGCCCCGGGTAGATTTCCACAGAGGCCTGGGAATCTCAGCAAGGATATCACATGATTTTATAATTAAAGAAATGTTAGCCATAGTTGAGAGTCAAAACACACATGCACCTCACATTGTAGACCTCAATGGGCCTGGCCTAATGTGACCTTTTGTCCATTCTTTGGGAAGCCTTGCCTGTGAGATTTCTCCAGAGATTTCATTGTAATGAGCTTCCTCACCATTTAATGTTTGCTGAATGAATTGAAACCCGCAGTGCCTCCAACTTCATGCTTGAAAAATGGCTAGATAAATACCATGAAATTTTTGAAATTCCTATGACCAGGTGGCACTGGAGAAACATTGGATGTCCAATTGCTGATCATGAGTATACCAGACATTGCCTTGATTTACTGAGTTTCATGAAAATGGTGTAGAACAGAGATGCCAGTAAGTTGGAGCCTGCTGAGTAGTGGGTCTAGAGCAGTGCTGGGGAGGTGTTTGATAAAACATCCGTGGTAGGGCCATGTGGATCTACCATTGGATTCCAAATGGCTTGTAACTGACATGGTGCTGCCAGCAGACCCTTATATGTAAAGGCATCTTGTTATATGGAGAGTTTTAAGAGGAAAATTAAGAATCAGGTTGATATGGACAAGGGGGCAATGGGGCAAGCTGTGAGAGATAGAAGCCTAGTTGGTGCATTCTCTTGCAGACCCTGACCCACCACACGTGACAGAACTCCCTCCAGCACTGTGTCCCAGTTTAGCGGCTAGTATTTTGTGAAACAAATACCAAACTCACAGTGCAGCAGCCTAAACACCACAAAAAGTGGAGGAGGACCAAATGGCTTCACAGTCCACACGGGGAGACGGGGAGACACTTAGTCTCTAGTGACCTTAATTTACCTAAAAATAGAGGATTCAGCACTGCTTCATCTTATTCATTGGAAAATAAGAAACCATGTCCTCCAGGTCACATAGATGCAGACCCAGCTTTGATGGTCTCACTACAAAGGAAGCCAAATCTCATGAAAACAACATATATTTCAAGTGCGGAAGCTCAGAGGCAGTTTCTCAAAAAGTTTTTAGGCCAGCAGAGCTCCATGTTTGTGGAGTGTTTACCCTGTCCCTTACTTTTGGAAACTCCTCTACCACCTCCAAGGTTGTGAACTCCTGAGCATTTTCCATTCCAGATATGTATTCACTGATTTTGTAACTCTTCTCCTCTAATTGTGTCTTACTTGGGGTGAAGGTAATGTCAAGGCATTGTTCTGGATAAGAGCGCGAGGATATTTGTGCAGCATATATTTACATACACATTGGATTCATTTTCCAATTTTCCATTTGAAGTACTGAATCCCGGACACTAAAACTTACCTAGTAGACTCAGACTATTCATCCTAATATAATGGGGAAATTTAACCCAACACAATAGAAATACAAGCACTTCAGAGGAGACATATTGTATAGTTGGACTTGACATTTGCATTATATAAGGTAGGAGTTATAAATCTAGTCAAATTTTAATTGAAATATTCTCCATCTCTTTTTAAACTTAACAAATATGTGAATTCTTGTTTCCTTTTTCTGTAGCCTATTCACACATGTATATTTATATGCATATATAGAATCCTACCAGGTATCACACATACATTTTTGTGAGGTGGCTGTCTTGGCAGATACAAATTGTGAGAAGTGTTCACTCCTCCTAAATGCTGTTGGAAATGAAAATTCAACCTATAGGAGAACGTCCTAGTAGAACGAAATTATGCATAAACTCATGTTCAGTAAAATAAATATTTTTGCATCTGTGGATGATATATATTTACTGATGAATTTCGATTGGCATTTATATTGGTACTTTTTAATGTCTGTGAGTGTTGTGTGTGTGTGTGTGTGTGTGTGTGTGTGTATAGATATAGATATAGATATACTTTCCAAACTTTCCAAATATGAAATATATGTGTCTAGTATACACTCTCTAAATTCATTCATGTTCATGTATGTTGATTTATAATCAAATTTTCAGAAGATTATAATCAGAAATATTCATCCACCTGAAATACATATTTGTTTCCTAGTACTGACTACTAACTTCAGTGAAGGGTGCATACAAATCCTAATTATTCTACAGTATCTGACCCAGTCTAACATCAATGCAAGTAGATTCCTATGGGACATGATATGTAATTTGTCATTCATTTGTATTCGACACTGGTACATTATTGTTTCTTCAGTTTTTGCACATCATAGGATATACATTTCATCCCCAAGTTCACAAATTAATAGGCATTTGTTTCAACATTAATCACTTCTTGCTTCAGAACACATGTATTGTGAGGGTTTCTTGACTGGTCTTTTCATGAGACTTCTTTCCAAACACATTATTTTGAATTTCCATAATCATTTTGAAGCAAAACTCACACACTCTTCATGATAAACCAAAACACTAATATTTCCATTAGATATATAACTGGTTGGAATGAATGATTGTATATCAATATACAATTTCCTTTTATTTTTCAGATATCAGTTCAATTCATTATTTAAAGTTCAAAAAAGTTATATTATTTATTCACAGTATGGTCTATTCGTGGTTTTTCTCTATGTTCATAGAAACAGGGTACACCTATTTGTACCCCCGATTCTAATTGTACATCTTCAATATATTGCTCCCAGAAATGGTGAAAGAAATACTCATGTCACCTCATTATCTCAGTAATATTCTGGACAAAAAATGGAAAGGTCACACTTATGATTGTACCAAAGCCTAAATGGAAAGTGAACATGGATTTCTAAAACATCCATGTCCAGGTTGCCTAATGCTGTCAATTGTCACTCCTATTGGTGACTACATATTTGTTTTTTCCTAATTTATATATTGAAACTCAACCCTGTTGAAAATGTCTAATTCTATCCCTCACTTTATACTTTGCCTGATTTCGTAATGTTTCCATTGATATCTGCTTTTCTACATATTTTCCCCAGTTCAACATAGTGTCTGACTCTTCATATGTGCTGACATTTACATTCACTCTATAACCAAAAGTCTATTGCTAAAGAACTTTTGGTCCAAATCCTATACTCACTCATCTTCCTAAACCTACCGACTATCTTCCTAATCCTACTGAATATCCCTTTTTGACTGGATGTTCTCTTCTAAATTCAATCATCCAATGTACAAGGTCCTATGCCATTGTATATCAAATTATCTGAGACATCTTTGCAGAACATAATTCAAAGCTAAGTATCCCAATCAAGGGCAAAACCCTTCTGGGCTTCAAAGCATACCTAGATTTCTTTTTTCATACTTATATTTCACCTCTATATTCTTTTAAATATTGCAGGTTCCCAATCCCATTATTCATCGCACAGAATCACTCGTCACCAAATCAAACCTGTTTTTAACCCCAAGTATACACTGTTCCCTCAATCATTTTACAGAAGAGCAGGGACAGAGGGGTTCTTACAATACAGGAAAGTTGGGGATCTTCCACCAGATGAGAACCTCAAATGTCCATGCACAAATGATACCTGGAGAAGTTGTAGGCAGGTATGAAGCACCTGAGAGAGCAAAAGTCAACTTCCATGGCAAACAACCTGGTCAGGATGAAGGGATGTGTCTGAATCTGCCTCTCTCTTCTTATTGTAGACAAGGTGGAACAATCCAGGCCTGAGTGGAGAGCTGTTCCCGGGTGCCAATGGTTGATATACATTCTACCTTATGAAAGTGTCACAGGAAGTAGGGGAAACCTCCATCTTATGTAACCCTTGGAAGCAACTGTTAGGACAAAGTGGTTGCCAAGGCAGTGACCTCATTCAGTTCCAAAGAATGTGACATACCTCATTTCCTTGGTGATGGAACTCTCTGAACTTGGTATCCAAGAAGCCAGGCACCCAGAGGCAGTCCCAGTCCCAGGCCCAGTGGGCTCACTTGTTTGGATTTACCAAGGACAGAGTCAGTTTTCTTGGTACCTAATGATGTGAGGATGGCCAAATGCCAGGAGAGCTCTGAAGATGGACCTTTCCTGAGAAAACAGGTAGTGGCTAACCACTATTTCCTGACATCTTCACAGAGTTGGTCAAGGAAACAAGATCTGAGAGAAGACAGGCCATTTCGGGGGAACATAGTATGGCCCACCAGTCAGAGGACACTCCGGATAGTCACAGACCTACTTGGGGGAAGGAGGTGCCTTTGTGGGAGTGGGTGTGGGTTTGTTGTATTGTCTCATGTTCTGAGAATAGATCGAAAAGGCGGTTTGTTTGGTTTGGAGCAGACAGTTTCTAGTAAGTCATTTGACAAGGCGAGTGTTTCTGTATATGTGTATCCCACTGTGTCCGTTGTTGTAGACATTAGAAAAGAGAATGCATTAATGGATGTGTCCTGTCTAGTATAAATCTTCCCTTTAATTCATCCTGCCCAATATATGAATGGACTGCAGCTTGTCTTATCGATGTGCAACACCTACTATCTTTCTAAGTTGTTGTTTTCTTCCTGAATTCTGGCCACTCTCCAGAATGGGCTCAGGGATTTGTGTCCAAAATATGTATCTCCTCCAAGCTCTGTGACATGGCCATGTAAAGGATAGTTGAAGAGAATGGCGAGCATCTCAGAAAACTCAGATATCAGTGTGACCAGGAAAGTCTCAGTGCAGAAACACTGCTTTGGGCTTTTTGCTTACTTATTGTTGTGTTGCACTGAATGTCAGGAAGGTCTTTGCCTCAGGCCACCCCTTTGTGAAGCCTGAAGAAAACAGTTTTCAAATGGAAATGAATGGGCCTCACCTGTGGTTCTTTGCTTAATTGCTTTGGAAAGGGATGTGTCTTTATCAGCCTCTTGGTCCTGTGTGTGGCTGTGACTTAGATTCTCAGCACCTGATGGATCTTAAGAATGATCCCATGTGAGCTTCCAAAACCAGAATGGCAAAAAATATCATTCATTGTGGATGAAGACTCTTGCCTTCCTCTGTTAGGTTCCTGCACTCCAACAAATATGAATAGGGATTCTGTGAGTCAAATGAGTTCTTCAAAGCCCTGCAGAGGTGCTTGTGTTTTCGCATGACTCTAAATCACCTAAAGAATCGATACCTAAAATCAGTAGCCCTCAAATTGGAGAAACATAGAAGTATTAACGGCAGGCTTATTTGTTCACTTCTGGTTCACAGCAACGGTGTCCAGGCTACCCTGACTTTAGGCAAATGAGGGGCAAACAAGCTGATTTTGGACACTGTCTTGGGCTGCACCCCTCATGGAAACCTCCAGCCAGAGTTTAAGATGATTGACTATATGGAATAAGGTGAGGGCCATGTGGGAGTGTTTTGGTTTTAATGTTGGTCATTTGTGTGGCATTGGAAAAAATGACTGGTTCCACGTGGGCTTGAACTCTGGTGTGATTCCCCTTAAACACTGGGTTTTGGAACTGAACTCAGAGAAGCATTGCTATGAATTTTGTTGGGATTTTAAGAGGCCACGCATGAAAGTCGCTCTTGGAAACTGAGACCTAGGCCCCGGGTAGATTTCCACAGAGGCCTGGGAATCTCAGCAAGGATATCACATGATTTTATTCTTAAAGAAATGGCAGCCATAGTTGAGAGTCAAAACACACATGCACCTCACATTGTAGACCTCAATGGGCCTGGCCTAATGTGACCTTTTGTCCATTCTTTGGGAAGCCTTGCCTGTGAGATTTCTCCAGAGATTTCATTGTAATGAGCTTCCTCACCATTTAATGTTTGCTGAATGAATTGAAACCCGCAGTGCCTCCAACTTCATGCTTGAAAAATGGCTAGATAAATACCATGAAATTTTTGAAATTCCTATGACCAGGTGGCACTGGAGAAACATTGGATGTCCTATTGCTGATCATGAGTATACCAGACATTGCCTTGATTTACTGAGTTTCATGAAAATGGTGTAGAACAGATGCCAGTAAGTTGGAGCCTGCTGAGTAGTGGGTCTAGAGCAGTGGTGGGGAGGTGTTTGATAAAACATCCGTGGTAGGGCCATGTGGATCTACCATTGGATTCCAAATGGCTTGTAACTGACATGGTGCTGCCAGCAGACCCTTATATGTAAAGGCATCTTGTTATATGGAGAGTTTTAAGAGGAAAATTAAGAATCAGGTTGATATGGACAAGGGGGCAATGGGGCAAGCTGTGAGAGATAGAAGCCTAGTTGGTGCATTCTCTTGCAGACCCTGACCCACCACAGGTGACAGAACTCCCTCCAGCACTGTGTCCCAGTTTAGCTGCTAGTATTTCGTGAAACAAATACCAAACTCACAGTGCAGCAGCCTAAAAACCACAAAAAGTGGAGGAGGACCTAATGGCTTCACAGTCCACACGGGGAGACGGGGAGACACTTATTCCCCAGTGGCCTCAGTTTACCTATAAAGAGAGGATTCAGCACTGCTTCATCTTGTTCATTGGAAAATAAGAAACCATGTCCTCCAGGTCACATAGATGCAGACCCAGCTTTGATGGTCTCACAACAAAAGAAGCCAAATCTCATGAAAACAACATATATTTCAATTGCGGAAGCTCAGAGGCAGTTTCTCAAAAAGTTTTTAGGCCAGCAGAGTTACATGTTTGTGGAGTGTTTACCATGTCCCTTACTTTTGGAAACTCCTAAACCACCTCCAAGGTTGTGAACTCCTGAGCATTTTCCATTCCAGATATGTATTCACTGATTGTGTAACTCTTCTCCTCTAATTGTGTCTTACTTGGGGTGAAGGTAATGTCAAGGCATTGTTTTGGATGAGAGCGGGAGGATATTTGTGCAGCATATATTTACATACACATTGGATTCATTTTCCAATTTTTCATTCGAAGTACTGAATCCCTGACACTAACCCATACCTAGTAGACTCAGACTATTCATCCTAATATAATGAGGAAAATTAACCCAACACAATAGAAATACAAGCACTTCAGAGGAGACATGTTCTATAGTTGGACTTGACATTTGCATTATATAAGGTAGGAGTTATACATCTAGTCAAATTTTAATTGAAATATTCTCCATGTGTTTTTAAACTTAACAAATATGTGAATACTTGTTTCCAATTTCTGTAGCTTATTCACACATGTATATTTATATGCATATATAGAATCCTACCAGGTATCACACGTACATTTTTGTAAGGTGCATGTCTTGGCAGATACAAATTGTGAGAAGTGTTCACTCCTCCTAAATGCTGTTGGAAATGAAAATTCAACCTATAAGAGAGCGTCCTAGAAGAACAACATTATACATAAACTCATGTTCAGTAACATAAATATTTTTGCATCTGTGGATGATATATATTTACTGATGAATTTCGATTGGCATTTATATTGGTACTTTTTAATGTCTGTGAGTGTTGTGTGTGTGTGTGTGTGTGTGTGTGTGTGTATAGATATAGATATAGATATACTCTCCAAAGTTTTCCAAATATGAAATATATGTGTCTAGTATACACTCTCTAAATTCATTCATGTTCATGTATGTTGATTTATAATCCACTTTTCAGAAGATTATAATCAGAAATATTCATCCACCTGAAATACATATTTGTTCCCTAGTACTGACTGCTAACTTCAGTGAAGGGTGCATACAAATCCTCATTATTCTACAGTATCTGACCCAGTCTAACATCAATGCAAGTAGACTCCTATGGGACATGATATGTAATTTGTCATTCATTTGTATTCGACACTGGTACATTATTGTTTCTTCAGTTTTTGCACATCATAGGATATACATTTCATCCCCAAGTTCACAAATTAATAGGCATTTGTTTCAACATTAATCACTTCTTGCTTCAGAACACATGTATTGTGAGGGTTTCTTGACTGGTCTTTTCATGAGACTTCTTTCCAAACACATTATTTTGAATTTCCATAATCATTTTGAAGCAAAACTCACACACTCTTCATGATAAACCAAAACACTAATATTTCCATTAGATATATAACTGGTTGGAATGAATGATTGTATATCAATATACAATTTCCTTTTATTTTTCAGATATCAGTTCAATTCATTATTTAAAGTTCAAAAAAGTTATATTATTTATTCACAGTATGGTCTATTCGTGGTTTTTCTCTATGTTCATAGAAACAGGGTACACCTATTTGTACCCCCGATTCTAATTTTACATCTTCAATATATTGCTCCCAGAAATGGTGAAAGAAATACTCATGTCACCTCATTATCACAGTAATATTCTGGACAAAAAATGGAAAGGTCACACTTATGATTGTACCAAAGCCTAAATGGAAAGTGAACATGGATTTCTAAAAACATCCATGTCCAAGTTGCCTAATGCTGTCAATTGTCACTCCTATTGGTGACTACATATTTGTTTTTTCCTAATTTATATATTGAAACTCAACCCTGTTGAAAATGTCTAATTCTATCCCTCACTTTATACTTTGCCTGCTTTCGTAATGTTTCCATTGATATCTGCTTTTCTACATATTTTCCCCAGTTCAACATAGTGTCTGACTCTTCATATGTGCTGACATTTACATTCACTCTATAACCAAAAGTCTATTGCTAAAGAACTTTTGGTCCAAATCCTATACTCACTCGTCTTCCTAAACCTACCGACTATCTTCCTAAACCTACTGAATATCCCTTTTTGACTGGATGTTCTCTTCTAAATTCAATCATCCAATGTACAAGGTCCTATGCCATTGTATATCAAATTATCTGAGACATCTTTGCAGAACATAATTCAAAGCTAAGTATCCCAATCAAGGGCAAAACCCTTCTGGGCTTCAAAGCATACCTAGATTTCTTTTTTCATACTTATATTTCACCTCTATATTCTTGTAAATATTGCAGGTTCCCAATCCCATTATGCATCGCACAGAATCATTCGTCACCAAATCAAACCTGTTTTTAACCCCAAGTATACACTGTTCCCTCAATCATTTTACAGAAGAGCAGGGACAGAGGGGTTCTTACAATACAGGAAAGTTGGGGATCTTCCACCAGATGAGAACCTCAAATGTCCATGCACAAATGATACCTGGAGAAGTTGTAGGCAGGTATGAAGCACCTGAGAGAGCAAAAGTCAACTTCCATGGCAAACAACCTGGTCAGGATGAAGGGATGTGTCTGAATCTGCCTCTCTCTTCTTATTGTAGACAAGGTGGAACAATCCAGGCCTGAGTGGAGAGCTGTTCCCGGGTGCCAATGGTTGATATACATTCTACCTTATGAAAGTGTCACAGGAAGTAGGGGAAACCTCCATCTTATGAAACCCTTGGAAGCAACTGTTAGGACAAAGTGGTTGCCAAGGCAGTGACCTCATTCAGTTCCAAAGAATGTGACATACCTCATTTCCTTGGTGATGGAACTCTCTGAACTTGGTATCCAAGAAGCCAGGCACCCAGAGGCAGTCCCAGTCCCAGGCCCAGTGGGCTCACTTGTTTGGATTTACCAAGGACATAGTCAGTTTTCTTGGTACCTAATGATGTGAGGATGGCCAAATGCCAGGAGAGCTCTCAAGATGGACCTTTCCTGAGAAAACAGGTAGTGGCTAACCACTTTTTCCTGACATCTTCACAGAGTTGGTCAAGGAAACAAGATCTGAGAGAAGACAGGCCATTTCGGGGGAACATAGTATGGCCCACCAGTCAGAGGACACTCTGGATAGTCACAGACCTACTTGGGGGAAGGAGGTGCCTTTGTGGGAGTGGGTGTGGGTTTGTTGTATTGTCTCATGTTCTGAGAATAGATTGAAAAGGTGGTTTGTTTGGTTTGGATCAGACAGTTTCTAGTAAGTCATTTGACAAGGCGAGTGTTTCTGTTTATGTGTATCCCACTGTGTCCGTTGTTGTAGACATTAGAAAAGAGAATGCATTAATGGATGTGTCCTGTCTAGTATAAATCTTCCCTATAATTCATCCTGCCCAATATATGAATGGACTGCAGCTTGTCTTATCGATGTGCAACACCTGCTATCTTTCTAAGTTGTTGTTTTCTTCCTGAATTCTGGCCACTCTCCAGAATGGGCTCAGGGATTTGTGTCCAAAATATGTATCACCTCCAAGCTCTGTGACATGGCCATGTAAAGGATAGTTGAAGAGAATGGCGAGCATCTCAGAAAACTCAGATATCAGTGTGACCAGGAAAGTCTCAGTGCAGAAACACTGCTTTGGGCTTTTTGCTTACTTATTGTTGTTTTGCACTGAATGTCAGGAAGGTCTTTGCCTCAGGCCACCCCTTTGTGAAGCCTGAAGAAAACAGTTTTCAAATGGAAATGAATGGGCCTCACCTGTGGTTCTTTGCTTAATTGCTTTGGAAAGGGATGTGTCTTTATCAGCCTCTTGGTCCTGTGTGTGGCTGTGACTTAGATTCTCAGCACCTGATGGATCTTAAGAATGATCCCATGTGAGCTTCCAAAACCAGAATGGCAAAAAATATCATTCATTGTGGATGAAGACTCTTGCCTTCCTCTGTTAGGTTCCTGCACTCCAACAAATATGAATAGGGATTCTGTGAGTCAAATGAGTTCTTCAAAGCCCTGCAGAGGTGCTTGTGTTTTCGCATGACTCTAAATCACCTAAAGAATCGATACCTAAAATCAGTAGCCCTCAAATTGGAGAAACATAGAAGTATTAACGGCAGGCTTTTTTGTTCACTTCTGGTTCACAGCAACGGTGTCCAGGCTACCCTGACTTTAGGCAAATGAGGGGCAAACAAGCTGATTTTGGACACTGTCTTGGGCTGCACCCCTCATGGAAACCTCCAGCCAGAGTTTAAGATGATTGACTATATGGAATAAGGTGAGGGCCATGTGGGAGTGTTTTGGTTTTAATGTTGGTCATTTGTGTGGCATTGGAAAAATGACGGGTTTTTCCACGTGGACTGGTTCCACGTGGGCTTGAACTCTGGTGTGATTCCCCTTAAACACTGGGTTTTGGAACTGAACTCAGAGAAGCATTGCTATGAATTTTGTTGGGATTTTAAGAGGCCACGCATGAAAGTCGCTCTTGGAAACTGAGACCTAGGCCCCGGGTAGATTTCCACAGAGGCCTGGGAATCTCAGCAAGGATATCACATGATTTTATTCTTAAAGAAATGTTAGCCATAGTTGAGAGTCAAAACACACATGCACCTCACATTGTAGACCTCAATGGGCCTGGCCTAATGTGACCTTTTGTCCATTCTTTGGGAAGCCTTGCCTGTGAGATTTCTCCAGAGATTTCATTGTAATGAGCTTCCTCACCATTTAATGTTTGCTGAATGAATTGAAACCCACAGTGCCTCCAACTTCATGCTTGAAAAATGGCTAGATAAATACCATGAAATTTTTGAAATTCCTATGACCAGGTGGCACTGGAGAAACATTGGATGTCCAATTGCTGATCATGAGTATACCAGACATTGCCTTGATTTACTGAGTTTCATGAAAATGGTGTAGAACAGAGATGCCAGTAAGTTGGAGCCTGCTGAGTAGTGGGTCTAGAGCAGTGCTGGGGAGGTGTTTGATAAAACATCCGTGGTAGGGCCATGTGGATCTACCATTGGATTCCAAATGGCTTGTAACTGACATGGTGCTGCCAGCAGACCCTTATATGTAAAGGCATCTTGTTATATGGAGAGTTTTAAGAGGAAAATTAAGAATCAGGTTGATATGGACAAGGGGGCAATGGGGCAAGCTGTGAGAGATAGAAGCCTAGTTGGTGCATTCTCTTGCAGACCCTGACCCACCACACGTGACAGAACTCCCTCCAGCACTGTGTCCCAGTTTAGCTGCTAGTATTTCGTGAAACAAATACCAAACTCACAGTGCAGCAGCCTAAAAACCACAAAAAGTGGAGGAGGACCTAATGGCTTCACAGTCCACACGGGGAGACGGGGAGACACTTATTCCCCAGTGGCCTCAGTTTACCTATAAAGAGAGGATTCAGCACTGCTTCATCTTGTTCATTGGAAAATAAGAAACCATGTCCTCCAGGTCACATAGATGCAGACCCAGCTTTGATGGTCTCACAACAAAAGAAGCCAAATCTCATGAAAACAACATATATTTCAATTGCGGAAGCTCAGAGGCAGTTTCTCAAAAAGTTTTTAGGCCAGCAGAGTTACATGTTTGTGGAGTGTTTACCATGTCCCTTACTATTGGAAACTCCTAAACCACCTCCAAGGTTGTGAACTCCTGAGCATTTTCCATTCCAGATATGTATTCACTGATTGTGTAACTCTTCTCCTCTAATTGTGTCTTACTTGGGGTGAAGGTAATGTCAAGGCATTGTTTTGGATGAGAGCGGGAGGATATTTGTGCAGCATATATTTACATACACATTGGATTCATTTTCCAATTTTTCATTCGAAGTACTGAATCCCTGACACTAACCCATACCTAGTAGACTCAGACTATTCATCCTAATATAATGGGGAAAATTAACCCAACACAATAGAAATACAAGCACTTCAGAGGAGACATGTTCTATAGTTGGACTTGACATTTGCATTATATAAGGTAGGAGTTATACATCTAGTCAAATTTTAATTGAAATATTCTCCATGTGTTTTTAAACTTAACAAATATGTGAATACTTGTTTCCAATTTCTGTAGCTTATTCACACATGTATATTTATATGCATATATAGAATCCTACCAGGTATCACACGTACATTTTTGTAAGGTGTATGTCTTGGCAGATACAAATTGTGAGAAGTGTTCACTCCTCCTAAATGCTGTTGGAAATGAAAATTCAACCTATAAGAGAGCGTCCTAGAAGAACAACATTATACATAAACTCATGTTCAGTAACATAAATATTTTTGCATCTGTGGATGATATATATTTACTGATGAATTTCGATTGGCATTTATATTGGTACTTTTTAATGTCTGTGAGTGTTGTGTGTGTGTGTGTGTGTGTGTGTGTGTGTGTGTGTGTATAGATATAGATATAGATATACTCTCCAAAGTTTTCCAAATATGAAATATATGTGTCTAGTATACACTCTCTAAATTCATTCATGTTCATGTATGTTGATTTATAATCCACTTTTCAGAAGATTATAATCAGAAATATTCATCCACCTGAAATACATATTTGTTCCCTAGTACTGACTGCTAACTTCAGTGAAGGGTGCATACAAATCCTCATTATTCTACAGTATCTGACCCAGTCTAACATCAATGCAAGTAGACTCCTATGAGACATGATATGTAATTTGTCATTCATTTGTATTCGACACTGGTACATTATTGTTTCTTCAGTTTTTGCACATCATAGGATATACATTTCATCCCCAAGTTCACAAATTAATAGGCATTTGTTTCAACATTAATCACTTCTTGCTTCAGAACACATGTATTGTGAGGGTTTCTTGACTGGTCTTTTCATGAGACTTCTTTCCAAACACATTATTTTGAATTTCCATAATCATTTTGAAGCAAAACTCACACACTCTTCATGATAAACCAAAACACTAATATTTCCATTAGATATATAACTGGTTGGAATGAATGATTGTATATCAATATACAATTTCCTTTTATTTTTCAGATATCAGTTCAATTCATTATTTAAAGTTCAAAAAAGTTATATTATTTATTCACAGTATGGTCTATTCGTGGTTTTTCTCTATGTTCATAGAAACAGGGTACACCTATTTGTACCCCCGATTCTAATTTTACATCTTCAATATATTGCTCCCAGAAATGGTGAAAGAAATACTCATGTCACCTCATTATCACAGTAATATTTTGGACAAAAAATGGAAAGGTCACACTTATGATTGTACCAAAGCCTAAATGGAAAGTGAACATGGATTTCTAAAAACATCCATGTCCAGGTTGCCTAATGCTGTCAATTGTCACTCCTATTGGTGACTACATATTTGTTTTTTCCTAATTTATATATTGAAACTCAACCCTGTTGAAAATGTCTAATTCTATCCCTCACTTTATACTTTGCCTGCTTTCGTAATGTTTCCATTGATATCTGCTTTTCTACATATTTTCCCCAGTTCAACATAGTGTCTGACTCTTCATATGTGCTGACATTTACATTCACTCTATAACCAAAAGTCTATTGCTAAAGAACTTTTGGTCCAAATCCTATACTCACTCGTCTTCCTAAACCTACCGACTATCTTCCTAAACCTACTGAATATCCCTTTTTGACTGGATGTTCTCTTCTAAATTCAATCATCCAATGTACAAGGTCCTATGCCATTGTATATCAAATTATCTGAGACATCTTTGCAGAACATAATTCAAAGCTAAGTATCCCAATCAAGGGCAAAACCCTTCTGGGCTTCAAAGCATACCTAGATTTCTTTTTTCCTACTTATATTTCACCTCTATATTCTTGTAAATATTGCAGGTTCCCAATCCCATTATGCATCGCACAGAATCATTTGTCACCAAATCAAACCTGTCTTTAACCCCAAGTATACACTGTTCCCTCAATCATTTTACAGAAGAGCAGGGACAGAGGGGTTCTTACAATACAGGAAAGTTGGGGATCTTCCACCAGATTAGAACCTCAAATGTCCATGCACAAATGATACCTGGAGAAGTTGTAGGCAGGTATGAAGCACCTGAGAGAGCAAAAGTCAACTTCCATGGCAAACAACCTGGTCAGGATGAAGGGATGTGTCTGAATCTGCCTCTCTCTTCTTATTGTAGACAAGGTGGAACAATCCAGGCCTGAGTGGAGAGCTGTTCCCGGGTGCCAATGGTTGATATACATTCTACCTTATGAAAGTGTCACAGGAAGTAGGGGAAACCTCCATCTTATGAAACCCTTGGAAGCAACTGTTAGGACAAAGTGGTTGCCAAGGCAGTGACCTCATTCAGTTCCAAAGAATGTGACATACCTCATTTCCTTGGTGATGGAACTCTCTGAACTTGGTATCCAAGAAGCCAGGCACCCAGAGGCAGTCCCAGTCCCAGGCCCAGTGGGCTCACTTGTTTGGATTTACCAAGGACATAGTCAGTTTTCTTGGTACCTAATGATGTGAGGATGGCCAAATGCCAGGAGAGCTCTCAAGATGGACCTTTCCTGAGAAAACAGGTAGTGGCTAACCACTTTTTCCTGACATCTTCACAGAGTTGGTCAAGGAAACAAGATCTGAGAGAAGACAGGCCATTTCGGGGGAACATAGTATGGCCCACCAGTCAGAGGACACTCTGGATAGTCACAGACCTACTTGGGGGAAGGAGGTGCCTTTGTGGGAGTGGGTGTGGGTTTGTTGTATTGTCTCATGTTCTGAGAATAGATTGAAAAGGTGGTTTGTTTGGTTTGGATCAGACAGTTTCTAGTAAGTCATTTGACAAGGCGAGTGTTTCTGTTTATGTGTATCCCACTGTGTCCGTTGTTGTAGACATTAGAAAAGAGAATGCATTAATGGATGTGTCCTGTCTAGTATAAATCTTCCCTATAATTCATCCTGCCCAATATATGAATGGACTGCAGCTTGTCTTATCGATGTGCAACACCTGCTATCTTTCTAAGTTGTTGTTTTCTTCCTGAATTCTGGCCACTCTCCAGAATGGGCTCAGGGATTTGTGTCCAAAATATGTATCACCTCCAAGCTCTGTGACATGGCCATGTAAAGGATAGTTGAAGAGAATGGCGAGCATCTCAGAAAACTCAGATATCAGTGTGACCAGGAAAGTCTCAGTGCAGAAACACTGCTTTGGGCTTTTTGCTTACTTATTGTTGTTTTGCACTGAATGTCAGGAAGGTCTTTGCCTCAGGCCACCCCTTTGTGAAGCCTGAAGAAAACAGTTTTCAAATGGAAATGAATGGGCCTCACCTGTGGTTCTTTGCTTAATTGCTTTGGAAAGGGATGTGTCTTTATCAGCCTCTTGGTCCTGTGTGTGGCTGTGACTTAGATTCTCAGCACCTGATGGATCTTAAGAATGATCCCATGTGAGCTTCCAAAACCAGAATGGCAAAAAATATCATTCATTGTGGATGAAGACTCTTGCCTTCCTCTGTTAGGTTCCTGCACTCCAACAAATATGAATAGGGATTCTGTGAGTCAAATGAGTTCTTCAAAGCCCTGCAGAGGTGCTTGTGTTTTCGCATGACTCTAAATCACCTAAAGAATCGATACCTAAAATCAGTAGCCCTCAAATTGGAGAAACATAGAAGTATTAACGGCAGGCTTTTTTGTTCACTTCTGGTTCACAGCAACGGTGTCCAGGCTACCCTGACTTTAGGCAAATGAGGGGCAAACAAGCTGATTTTGGACACTGTCTTGGGCTGCACCCCTCATGGAAACCTCCAGCCAGAGTTTAAGATGATTGACTATATGGAATAAGGTGAGGGCCATGTGGGAGTGTTTTGGTTTTAATGTTGGTCATTTGTGTGGCATTGGAAAAATGACGGGTTTTTCCACGTGGACTGGTTCCACGTGGGCTTGAACTCTGGTGTGATTCCCCTTAAACACTGGGTTTTGGAACTGAACTCAGAGAAGCATTGCTATGAATTTTGTTGGGATTTTAAGAGGCCACGCATGAAAGTCGCTCTTGGAAACTGAGACCTAGGCCCCGGGTAGATTTCCACAGAGGCCTGGGAATCTCAGCAAGGATATCACATGATTTTATTCTTAAAGAAATGTTAGCCATAGTTGAGAGTCAAAACACACATGCACCTCACATTGTAGACCTCAATGGGCCTGGCCTAATGTGACCTTTTGTCCATTCTTTGGGAAGCCTTGCCTGTGAGATTTCTCCAGAGATTTCATTGTAATGAGCTTCCTCACCATTTAATGTTTGCTGAATGAATTGAAACCCACAGTGCCTCCAACTTCATGCTTGAAAAATGGCTAGATAAATACCATGAAATTTTTGAAATTCCTATGACCAGGTGGCACTGGAGAAACATTGGATGTCCAATTGCTGATCATGAGTATACCAGACATTGCCTTGATTTACTGAGTTTCATGAAAATGGTGTAGAACAGAGATGCCAGTAAGTTGGAGCCTGCTGAGTAGTGGGTCTAGAGCAGTGCTGGGGAGGTGTTTGATAAAACATCCGTGGTAGGGCCATGTGGATCTACCATTGGATTCCAAATGGCTTGTAACTGACATGGTGCTGCCAGCAGACCCTTATATGTAAAGGCATCTTGTTATATGGAGAGTTTTAAGAGGAAAATTAAGAATCAGGTTGATATGGACAAGGGGGCAATGGGGCAAGCTGTGAGAGATAGAAGCCTAGTTGGTGCATTCTCTTGCAGACCCTGACCCACCACACGTGACAGAACTCCCTCCAGCACTGTGTCCCAGTTTAGCTGCTAGTATTTCGTGAAACAAATACCAAACTCACAGTGCAGCAGCCTAAAAACCACAAAAAGTGGAGGAGGACCTAATGGCTTCACAGTCCACACGGGGAGACGGGGAGACACTTATTCCCCAGTGGCCTCAGTTTACCTATAAAGAGAGGATTCAGCACTGCTTCATCTTGTTCATTGGAAAATAAGAAACCATGTCCTCCAGGTCACATAGATGCAGACCCAGCTTTGATGGTCTCACAACAAAAGAAGCCAAATCTCATGAAAACAACATATATTTCAATTGCGGAAGCTCAGAGGCAGTTTCTCAAAAAGTTTTTAGGCCAGCAGAGTTACATGTTTGTGGAGTGTTTACCATGTCCCTTACTATTGGAAACTCCTAAACCACCTCCAAGGTTGTGAACTCCTGAGCATTTTCCATTCCAGATATGTATTCACTGATTGTGTAACTCTTCTCCTCTAATTGTGTCTTACTTGGGGTGAAGGTAATGTCAAGGCATTGTTTTGGATGAGAGCGGGAGGATATTTGTGCAGCATATATTTACATACACATTGGATTCATTTTCCAATTTTTCATTCGAAGTACTGAATCCCTGACACTAACCCATACCTAGTAGACTCAGACTATTCATCCTAATATAATGGGGAAAATTAACCCAACACAATAGAAATACAAGCACTTCAGAGGAGACATGTTCTATAGTTGGACTTGACATTTGCATTATATAAGGTAGGAGTTATACATCTAGTCAAATTTTAATTGAAATATTCTCCATGTGTTTTTAAACTTAACAAATATGTGAATACTTGTTTCCAATTTCTGTAGCTTATTCACACATGTATATTTATATGCATATATAGAATCCTACCAGGTATCACACGTACATTTTTGTAAGGTGTATGTCTTGGCAGATACAAATTGTGAGAAGTGTTCACTCCTCCTAAATGCTGTTGGAAATGAAAATTCAACCTATAAGAGAGCGTCCTAGAAGAACAACATTATACATAAACTCATGTTCAGTAACATAAATATTTTTGCATCTGTGGATGATATATATTTACTGATGAATTTCGATTGGCATTTATATTGGTACTTTTTAATGTCTGTGAGTGTTGTGTGTGTGTGTGTGTGTGTGTGTGTGTGTGTGTGTGTATAGATATAGATATAGATATACTCTCCAAAGTTTTCCAAATATGAAATATATGTGTCTAGTATACACTCTCTAAATTCATTCATGTTCATGTATGTTGATTTATAATCCACTTTTCAGAAGATTATAATCAGAAATATTCATCCACCTGAAATACATATTTGTTCCCTAGTACTGACTGCTAACTTCAGTGAAGGGTGCATACAAATCCTCATTATTCTACAGTATCTGACCCAGTCTAACATCAATGCAAGTAGACTCCTATGAGACATGATATGTAATTTGTCATTCATTTGTATTCGACACTGGTACATTATTGTTTCTTCAGTTTTTGCACATCATAGGATATACATTTCATCCCCAAGTTCACAAATTAATAGGCATTTGTTTCAACATTAATCACTTCTTGCTTCAGAACACATGTATTGTGAGGGTTTCTTGACTGGTCTTTTCATGAGACTTCTTTCCAAACACATTATTTTGAATTTCCATAATCATTTTGAAGCAAAACTCACACACTCTTCATGATAAACCAAAACACTAATATTTCCATTAGATATATAACTGGTTGGAATGAATGATTGTATATCAATATACAATTTCCTTTTATTTTTCAGATATCAGTTCAATTCATTATTTAAAGTTCAAAAAAGTTATATTATTTATTCACAGTATGGTCTATTCGTGGTTTTTCTCTATGTTCATAGAAACAGGGTACACCTATTTGTACCCCCGATTCTAATTTTACATCTTCAATATATTGCTCCCAGAAATGGTGAAAGAAATACTCATGTCACCTCATTATCACAGTAATATTTTGGACAAAAAATGGAAAGGTCACACTTATGATTGTACCAAAGCCTAAATGGAAAGTGAACATGGATTTCTAAAAACATCCATGTCCAGGTTGCCTAATGCTGTCAATTGTCACTCCTATTGGTGACTACATATTTGTTTTTTCCTAATTTATATATTGAAACTCAACCCTGTTGAAAATGTCTAATTCTATCCCTCACTTTATACTTTGCCTGCTTTCGTAATGTTTCCATTGATATCTGCTTTTCTACATATTTTCCCCAGTTCAACATAGTGTCTGACTCTTCATATGTGCTGACATTTACATTCACTCTATAACCAAAAGTCTATTGCTAAAGAACTTTTGGTCCAAATCCTATACTCACTCGTCTTCCTAAACCTACCGACTATCTTCCTAAACCTACTGAATATCCCTTTTTGACTGGATGTTCTCTTCTAAATTCAATCATCCAATGTACAAGGTCCTATGCCATTGTATATCAAATTATCTGAGACATCTTTGCAGAACATAATTCAAAGCTAAGTATCCCAATCAAGGGCAAAACCCTTCTGGGCTTCAAAGCATACCTAGATTTCTTTTTTCCTACTTATATTTCACCTCTATATTCTTGTAAATATTGCAGGTTCCCAATCCCATTATGCATCGCACAGAATCATTTGTCACCAAATCAAACCTGTCTTTAACCCCAAGTATACACTGTTCCCTCAATCATTTTACAGAAGAGCAGGGACAGAGGGGTTCTTACAATACAGGAAAGTTGGGGATCTTCCACCAGATTAGAACCTCAAATGTCCATGCACAAATGATACCTGGAGAAGTTGTAGGCAGGTATGAAGCACCTGAGAGAGCAAAAGTCAACTTCCATGGCAAACAACCTGGTCAGGATGAAGGGATGTGTCTGAATCTGCCTCTCTCTTCTTATTGTAGACAAGGTGGAACAATCCAGCCCTGAGTGGAGAGCTGTTCCGGGGTGCCAATGGTTGATATACATTCTACCTTATGAAAGTGTCACAGGAAGTAGGGGAAACCTCCATCTTATGTAACCCTTGGAAGCAACTGTTAGGACAAAGTGGTTGCCAAGGCAGTGACCTCATTCAGTCCCAAAGAATGTGACATACCTCATTTCCTTGGTGATGGAACTCTCTGAACTTGGTATCCAAGAAGCCAGGCACCCAGAGGCAGTCCCAGTCCCAGGCCCAGTGGGCTCACTTGTTTGGATTTACCAAGGACATAGTCAGTTTTCTTGGTACCTAATGATGTGAGGATGGCCAAATGCCAGGAGAGCTCTCAAGATGGACCTTTCCTGAGAAAACAGGTAGTGGCTAACCACTTTTTCCTGACATCTTCACAGAGTTGGTCAAGGAAACAAGATCTGAGAGAAGACAGGCCATTTCGGGGGAACATAGTATGGCCCACCAGTCAGAGGACACTCTGGATAGTCACAGACCTACTTGGGGGAAGGAGGTGCCTTTGTGGGAGTGGGTGTGGGTTTGTTGTTTTGTCTCATGTTCTGAGAATAGATCGAAAAGGCGGTTTGTTTGGTTTGGAGCAGACAGTTTCTAGTAAGTCATTTGACAAGGCGAGTGTTTCTGTTTATGTATATCCCACTGTGTCCGTTGTTGTAGACATTAGAAAAGAGAATGCATTAATGGATGTGTCCTGTCTAGTATAAATCTTCCCTATAATTCATCCTGCCCAATATATGAATGGACTGCAGCTTGTCTTATCGATGTGCAACACCTGCTATCTTTCTAAGTTGTTGTTTTCTTCCTGAATTCTGGCCACTCTCCAGAATGGGCTCAGGGATTTGTGTCCAAAATATGTATCACCTCCAAGCTCTGTGACATGGCCATGTAAAGGATAGTTGAAGAGAATGGCGAGCATCTCAGAAAACTCAGATATCAGTGTGACCAGGAAAGTCTCAGTGCAGAAACACTGCTTTGGGCTTTTTGCTTACTTATTGTTGTTTTGCACTGAATGTCAGGAAGGTCTTTGCCTCAGGCCACCCCTTTGTGAAGCCTGAAGAAAACAGTTTTCAAATGGAAATGAATGGGCCTCACCTGTGGTTCTTTGCTTAATTGCTTTGGAAAGGGATGTGTCTTTATCAGCCTCTTGGTCCTGTGTGTGGCAGTGACTTAGATTCTCAGCACCTGATGGATCTTAAGAATGATCCCATGTGAGCTTCCAAAACCAGAATGGCAAAAAATATCATTCATTGTGGATGAAGACTCTTGCCTTCCTCTGTTAGGTTCCTGCACTCCAACAAATATGAATAGGGATTCTGTGAGTCAAATGAGTTCTTCAAAGCCCTGCAGAGGTGCTTGTGTTTTCGCATGACTCTAAATCACCTAAAGAATCGATACCTAAAATCAGTAGCCCTCAAATTGGAGAAACATAGAAGTATTAACGGCAGGCTTATTTGTTCACTTCTGGTTCACAGCAACGGTGTCCAGGCTACCCTGACTTTAGGCAAATGAGGGGCAAACAAGCTGATTTTGGACACTGTCTTGGGCTGCACCCCTCATGGAAACCTCCAGCCAGAGTTTAAGATGATTGACTATATGGAATAAGGTGAGGGCCATGTGGGAGTGTTTTGGTTTTAATGTTGGTCATTTGTGTGGCATTGGAAAAAATGACTGGTTCCACGTGGGCTTGAACTCTGGTGTGATTCCCCTTAAACACTGGGTTTTGGAACTGAACTCAGAGAAGCATTGCTATGAATTTTGTTGGGATTTTAAGAGGCCACGCATGAAAGTCGCTCTTGGAAACTGAGACCTAGGCCCCGGGTAGATTTCCACAGAGGCCTGGGAATCTCAGCAAGGATATCACATGATTTTATAATTAAAGAAATGTTAGCCATAGTTGAGAGTCAAAACACACATGCACCTCACATTGTAGACCTCAATGGGCCTGGCCTAATGTGACCTTTTGTCCATTCTTTGGGAAGCCTTGCCTGTGAGATTTCTCCAGAGATTTCATTGTAATGAGCTTCCTCACCATTTAATGTTTGCTGAATGAATTGAAACCCACAGTGCCTCCAACTTCATGCTTGAAAAATGGCTAGATAAATACCATGAAATTTTTGAAATTCCTATGACCAGGTGGCACTGGAGAAACATTGGATGTCCAATTGCTGATCATGAGTATACCAGACATTGCCTTGATTTACTGAGTTTCATGAAAATGGTGTAGAACAGAGATGCCAGTAAGTTGGAGCCTGCTGAGTAGTGGGTCTAGAGCAGTGCTGGGGAGGTGTTTGATAAAACATCCGTGGTAGGGCCATGTGGATCTACCATTGGATTCCAAATGGCTTGTAACTGACATGGTGCTGCCAGCAGACCCTTATATGTAAAGGCATCTTGTTATATGGAGAGTTTTAAGAGGAAAATTAAGAATCAGGTTGATATGGACAAGGGGGCAATGGGGCAAGCTGTGAGAGATAGAAGCCTAGTTGGTGCATTCTCTTGCAGACCCTGACCCACCACACGTGACAGAACTCCCTCCAGCACTGTGTCTCAGTTTAGCTGCTAGTATTTCGTGAAACAAATACCAAACTCACAGTGCAGCAGCCTAAAAACCACAAAAAGTGGAGGAGGACCTAATGGCTTCACAGTCCACACGGGGAGATGGGGAGACACTTATTCCCCAGTGGCCTCAGTTTACCTATAAAGAGAGGATTCAGCACTGCTTCATCTTGTTCATTGGAAAATAAGAAACCATGTCCTCCAGGTCACATAGATGCAGACCCAGCTTTGATGGTCTCACAACAAAAGAAGCCAAATCTCATGAAAACAACATATATTTCAATTGCGGAAGCTCAGAGGCAGTTTCTCAAAAAGTTTTTAGGCCAGCAGAGTTACATGTTTGTGGAGTGTTTACCATGTCCCTTACTTTTGGAAACTCCTAAACCACCTCCAAGGTTGTGAACTCCTGAGCATTTTCCATTCCAGATATGTATTCACTGATTGTGTAACTCTTCTCCTCTAATTGTGTCTTACTTGGGGTGAAGGTAATGTCAAGGCATTGTTTTCGATGAGAGCGGGAGGATATTTGTGCAGCATATATTTACATACACATTGGATTCATTTTCCAATTTTTCATTCGAAGTACTGAATCCCTGACACTAACCCATACCTAGTAGACTCAGACTATTCATCCTAATATAATGGGGAAAATTAACCCAACACAATAGAAATACAAGCACTTCAGAGGAGACATGTTCTATAGTTGGATTTGACATTTGCATTATATAAGGTAGGAGTTATACATCTAGTCAAATTTTAATTGAAATATTCTCCATGTGTTTTTAAACTTAACAAATATGTGAATACTTGTTTCCAATTTCTGTAGCTTATTCACACATGTATATTTATATGCATATATAGAATCCTACCAGGTATCACACGTACATTTTTGTAAGGTGGATGTCTTGGCAGATACAAATTGTGAGAAGTGTTCACTCCTCCTAAATGCTGTTGGAAATGAAAATTCAACCTATAAGAGAGCGTCCTAGAAGAACAACATGATACATAAACTCATGTTCAGTAACATAAATATTTTTGCATCTGTGGATGATATATATTTACTGATGAATTTCGATTGGCATTTATATTGGTACTTTTTAATGTCTGTGAGTGTTGTGTGTGTGTGTGTGTGTGTGTGTGTGTGTGTGTGTATAGATATAGATATAGATATACTCTCCAAAGTTTTCCAAATATGAAATATATGTGTCTAGTATACACTCTCTAAATTCATTCATGTTCATGTATGTTGATTTATAATCCACTTTTCAGAAGATTATAATCAGAAATATTCATCCACCTGAAATACATATTTGTTCCCTAGTACTGACTGCTAACTTCAGTGAAGGGTGCATACAAATCCTCATTATTCTACAGTATCTGACCCAGTCTAACATCAATGCAAGTAGACTCCTATGGGACATGATATGTAATTTGTCATTCATTTGTATTCGACACTGGTACATTATTGTTTCTTCAGTTTTTGCACATCATAGGATATACATTTCATCCCCAAGTTCACAAATTAATAGGCATTTGTTTCAACATTAATCACTTCTTGCTTCAGAACACATGTATTGTGAGGGTTTCTTGACTGGTCTTTTCATGAGACTTCTTTCCAAACACATTATTTTGAATTTCCATAATCATTTTGAAGCAAAACTCACACACTCTTCATGATAAACCAAAACACTAATATTTCCATTAGATATATAACTGGTTGGAATGAATGATTGTATATCAATATACAATTTCCTTTTATTTTTCAGATATCAGTTCAATTCATTATTTAAAGTTCAAAAAAGTTATATTATTTATTCACAGTATGGTCTATTCGTGGTTTTTCTCTATGTTCATAGAAACAGGGTACACCTATTTGTACCCCCGATTCTAATTTTACATCTTCAATATATTGCTCCCAGAAATGGTGAAAGAAATACTCATGTCACCTCATTATCACAGTAATATTCTGGACAAAAAATGGAAAGGTCACACTTATGATTGTACCAAAGCCTAAATGGAAAGTGAACATGGATTTCTAAAAACATCCATGTCCAGGTTGCCTAATGCTGTCAATTGTCACTCCTATTGGTGACTACATATTTGTTTTTTCCTAATTTATATATTGAAACTCAACCCTGTTGAAAATGTCTAATTCTATCCCTCACTTTATACTTTGCCTGCTTTCGTAATGTTTCCATTGATATCTGCTTTTCTACATATTTTCCCCAGTTCAACATAGTGTCTGACTCTTCATATGTGCTGACATTTACATTCACTCTATAACCAAAAGTCTATTGCTAAAGAACTTTTGGTCCAAATCCTATACTCACTCGTCTTCCTAAACCTACCGACTATCTTCCTAAACCTACTGAATATCCCTTTTTGACTGGATGTTCTCTTCTAAATTCAATCATCCAATGTACAAGGTCCTATGCCATTGTATATCAAATTATCTGAGACATCTTGGCAGAACATAATTCAAAGCTAAGTTTCCCAATCAAGGGCAAAACCCTTCTGGGCTTCAAAGCATACCTAGATTTCTTTTTTCATACTTATATTTCACCTCTATATTCTTGTAAATATTGCAGGTTCCCAATCCCATTATGCATCGCACAGAATCATTCGTCACCAAATCAAACCTGTTTTTAACCCCAAGTATACACTGTTCCCTCAATCATTTTACAGAAGAGCAGGGACAGAGGGGTTCTTACAATACAGGAAAGTTGGGGATCTTCCACCAGATGAGAACCTCAAATGTCCATGCACAAATGATACCTGGAGAAGTTGTAGGCAGGTATGAAGCACCTGAGAGAGCAAAAGTCAACTTCCATGGCAAACAACCTGGTCAGGATGAAGGGATGTGTCTGAATCTGCCTCTCTCTTCTTATTGTAGACAAGGTGGAACAATCCAGGCCTGAGTGGAGAGCTGTTCCGGGGTGCCAATGGTTGATATACATTCTACCTTATGAAAGTGTCACAGGAAGTAGGGGAAACCTCCATCTTATGTAACCCTTGGAAGCAACTGTTAGGACAAAGTGGTTGCCAAGGCAGTGACCTCATTCAGTTCCAAAGAATGTGACATACCTCATTTCCTTGGTGATGGAACTCTCTGAACTTGGTATCCAAGAAGCCAGGCACCCAGAGGCAGTCCCAGTCCCAGGCCCAGTGGGCTCACTTGTTTGGATTTACCAAGGACATAGTCAGTTTTCTTGGTACCTAATGATGTGAGGATGGCCAAATGCCAGGAAAGCTCTCAAGATGGACCTTTCCTGAGAAAACAGGTAGTGGCTAACCACTTTTTCCTGACATCTTCACAGAGTTGGTCAAGGAAACAAGATCTGAGAGAAGACAGGCCATTTCGGGGGAACATAGTATGGCCCACCAGTCAGAGGACACTCTGGATAGTCACAGACCTACTTGGGGGAAGGAGGTGCCTTTGTGGGAGTGGGTGTGGGTTTGTTGTATTGTCTCATGTTCTGAGAATAGATTGAAAAGGCGGTTTGTTTGGTTTGGAGCAGACAGTTTCTAGTAAGTCATTTGACAAGGCGAGTGTTTCTGTTTATGTGTATCCCACTGTGTCCGTTGTTGTAGACATTAGAAAAGAGAATGCATTAATGGATGTGTCCTGTCTAGTATAAATCTTCCCTATAATTCATCCTGCCCAATATATGAATGGACTGCAGCTTGTCTTATCGATGTGCAACACCTGCTATCTTTCTAAGTTGTTGTTTTCTTCCTGAATTCTGGCCACTCTCCAGAATGGGCTCAGGGATTTGTGTCCAAAATATGTATCACCTCCAAGCTCTGTGACATGGCCATGTAAAGGATAGTTGAAGAGAATGGCGAGCATCTCAGAAAACTCAGATATCAGTGTGACCAGGAAAGTCTCAGTGCAGAAACACTGCTTTGGGCTTTTTGCTTACTTATTGTTGTTTTGCACTGAATGTCAGGAAGGTCTTTGCCTCAGGCCACCCCTTTGTGAAGCCTGAAGAAAACAGTTTTCAAATGGAAATGAATGGGCCTCACCTGTGGTTCTTTGCTTAATTGCTTTGGAAAGGGATGTGTCTTTATCAGCCTCTTGGTCCTGTGTGTGGCTGTGACTTAGATTCTCAGCACCTGATGGATCTTAAGAATGATCCCATGTGAGCTTCCAAAACCAGAATGGCAAAAAATATCATTCATTGTGCATGAAGACTCTTGCCTTCCTCTGTTAGGTTCCTGCACTCCAACAAATATGAATAGGGATTCTGTGAGTCAAATGAGTTCTTCAAAGCCCTGCAGAGGTGCTTGTGTTTTCGCATGACTCTAAATCACCTAAAGAATCGATACCTCAAATCAGTAGCCCTCAAATTGGAGAAACATAGAAGTATTAACGGCAGGCTTATTTGTTCACTCCTGGTTCACAGCAACGGTGTCCAGGCTACCCTGACTTTAGGCAAATGAGGGGCAAACGAGCTGATTTTGGACACTGTCTTGGGCTGCACCCCTCATGGAAACCTCCAGCCAGAGTTTAAGATGATTGACTATATGGAATAAGGTGAGGGCCATGTGGGAGTGTTTGGGTTTTAATGTTGGTCATTTGTGTGGCATTGGAAAAAATAACTGGTTCCACGTGGGCTTGAACTCTGGTGTGATTCCCCTTAAACACTGGGTTTTGGAACTGAACTCAGAGAAGCATTGCTATGAATTACTTGGGATTTTAAGAGGCCACGCATGAAAGTCGCTCTTGGAAACTGAGACCTAGGCCCCGGGTAGATTTCCACAGAGGCCTGGGAATCTCAGCAAGGATATCACATGATTTTATTCTTAAAGAAATGGCAGCCATAGTTGAGAGTCAAAACACGCATGCACCTCACATTGTAGACCTCAATGGGCCTGGCCTAATGTGACCTTTTGTCCATTCTTTGGGAAGCCTTGCCTGTGAGATTTCTCCAGATATTTCATTGAAATGAGCTTCCTGACCATTTAATCTTTGCTGAATGAATTGAAACCCACAGTGCCTCCAACTTCATGCTTGAAAAATGGCTAGATAAATACCATGAAATTTTTGAAATTTGTATGACCAGGTGGCACTGGAGAAACATTGGATGTCCTATTGCTGATCATGAGTATACCAGACAGTGCCTTGATTTACTGAGTTTCATGAAAATGGTGTAGAACAGAGATGCCAGTAAGTTGGAGCCTGCTGAGTAGTGGGTCTAGAGCAGTGCTGGGGAGGTGTTTGATAAAACATCCGTGGTAGGGCCATGTGGATCTACCATTGGATTCCAAATGGCTTGTAACTGACATGGTGCTGCCAGCAGACCCTTATATGTAAAGGCATCTTGTTATATGGAGAGTTTTAAGAGGAAAATTAAGAATCAGGTTGATATGGACAAGGGGGCAATGGGGCAAGCTGTGAGAGATAGAAGCCTAGTTGGTGCATTCTCTTGCAGACCCTGACCCACCACACGTGACAGAACTCCCTCCAGCACTGTGTCCCAGTTTAGCTGCTAGTATTTCGTGAAACAAATACCAAACTCACAGTGCAGCAGCCTAAAAACCACAAAAAGTGGAGGAGGACCTAATGGCTTCACAGTCCACACGGGGAGACGGGGAGACACTTATTCCCCAGTGGCCTCAGTTTACCTATAAAGACAGGATTCAGCACTGCTTCATCTTGTTCATTGGAAAATAAGAAACCATGTCCTCCAGGTCACATAGATGCAGACCCAGCTTTGATGGTCTCACTACAAAAGAAGCCAAATCTCATGAAAACAACATATATTTCAATTGCGGAAGCTCAGAGGCAGTTTCTCAAAAAGTTTTTAGGCCAGCAGAGTTAAATGTTTGTGGAGTGTTTACCATGTCCCTTACTTTTGGAAACTCCTAAACCACCTCCAAGGTTGTGAACTCCTGAGCATTTTCCATTCCAGATATGTATTCACTGATTGTGTAACTCTTCTCCTCTAATTGTGTCTTACTTGGGGTGAAGGTAATGTCAAGGCATTGTTTTGGATGAGAGCGGGAGGATATTTGTGCAGCATATATTTACATACACATTGGATTCTTTTTCCAATTTTTCATTCGAAGTACTGAATCCCTGACACTAACCCATACCTAGTAGACTCAGACTATTCATCCTAATATAATGGGGAAAATTAACCCAACACAATAGAAATACAAGCACTTCAGAGGAGACATGTTCTATAGTTGGACTTGACATTTGCATTATATAAGGTAGGAGTTATACATCTAGTCAAATTTTAATTGAAATATTCTCCATGTGTTTTTAAACTTAACAAATATGTGAATACTTGTTTCCAATTTCTGTAGCTTATTCACACATGTATATTTATATGCATATATAGAATCCTACCAGGTATCACACGTACATTTTTGTAAGGTGGATGTCTTGGCAGATACAAATTGTGAGAAGTGTTCACTCCTCCTAAATGCTGTTGGAAATGTAAATTCAACCTATAAGAGAGCGTCCTAGAAGAACAACATTATACATAAACTCATGTTCAGTAACATAAATATTTTTGCATCTGTGGATGATATATATTTACTGATGAATTTCGATTGGCATTTATATTGGTACTTTTTAATGTCTGTGAGTGTTGTGTGTGTGTGTGTGTGTGTGTGTGTGTGTATAGATATAGATACAGATATACTCTCCAAAGTTTTTCAAATATGAAATATATGTGTCTAGTATACACTCTCTAAATTCATTCATGTTCATGTATGTTGATTTATAATCCACTTTTCAGAAGATTATAATCAGAAATATTCATCCACCTGAAATACATATTTGTTTCCTAGTACTGACTACTAACTTCAGTGAAGGGTGCATACAAATCCTAATTATTCCACAGTATCTGACCCAGTCTAACATCAATGCAAGTAGACTCCTATGGGACATGATATGTAATTTGTCATTCATTTGTATCCGACACTGGTGCATTATGGTTTCTTCAGTTTTTGCACATCATAGGATATACATTTCATCCACAAGTTCACAAATTAATAGGCATTTGTTTCAACATTAATCACTTCTTGGTGCAGAACACATGTATTGTCAGGGTTTCTTGACTGGTCTTTTCATGAGACTTCTTTCCAAACACATTATTTTGAATTTCCATAATCATTTTGAAGCAAAACTCACACACTCTTCATGATAAACCAAAACACTAATATTTCCATTAGATATATATCTGGTTGGAATGAATTATTATATATCAATATACAATTTCCTTTTATTTTTCAGATATCAGTTCAATTCATTATTTAAAGTTCAAAAAAGTTATATTATTTATTCAAGTATGGTCTATTCGTGGTTTTTCTCTATGTTCATAGAAACAGGGTACACCTATTTGTACCCCCGATTCTCATTTGACATCTTCAATATATTGCTCCCAGAAATGGTGAAAGAAATACTCATGTCACCTCATTATCACAGTAATATTCTGGACAAAAAATGGAAAGGTCACACTTATGATTGTACCAAAGCCTAAATGGAAAGTGAACATGGATTTCTAAAAACATCCATGTCCAGGTTGCCTAATGCTGTCAATTGTCACTCCTATTGGTGACTACATATTTGTTTTTTCCTAATTTATATATTGAAACTCAACCCTGTTGAAAATGTCTAATTCTATCCCTCACTTTATACTTTGCCTGATTTCGTAATGTTTCCATTGATATCTGCTTTTCTACATATTTTCTGCAGTTCAACAAAGTGTCTGACTCTTCATATGTGCTGACATTTACATTCACTCTATTACCAAAAGTCTATTGCTAAAGAACTTTTGGTCCAAATCCTATACTCACTCGTCTTCCTAAACCTACCGACTATCTTCCTAATCCTACTGAATATCCCTTTTTTACTGGATGTTCTCTTCTAAATTCAATCATCCAATGTACAAGGTCCTATGCCATTGTATATCAAATTATCTGAGACATCTTTGCAGAACATAATTCAAAGCTAAGTATCCCAATCAAGGGCAAAACCCTTCTGGGCTTCAAAGCATACCTAGATTTCTTTTTTCATACTTATATTTCACCTCTATATTCTTGTAAATATTGCAGGTTCCCAATCCCATTATTCATTGCACAGAATCTTTCGTCAGCAAATCAAACCTGTTTTTAACCCCAAGTATACACTGTTCCCTCAATCATTTTACAGAAGAGCAGGGACAGAGGGGTTCTTACAATACAGGAAAGTTGGGGATCTTCCACCAGATGAGAACCTCAAATGTCCATGCACAAATGATACCTGGAGAAGTTGTAGGCAGGTATGAAGCTCCTGAGAGAGCAAAAGCCATCTTCCATGGCAAACAACCTGGTCAGGATGAAGGGATGTGTCTGAATCTGCCTATCTCTTCTTATTGTAGACAAGGTAGAACAATCCAGGCCTGAGTGGAGAGCTGTTCCCGGGTGCCAATGGTTGATATACATTCTACCTTATGAAAGTGTCACAGGAAGTAGGGGAAACCTCCATCTTATGTAACCCTTGGAAGCAACTGTTAGGACAAAGTGGTTGCCAAGGCAGTGACCTCATTCAGTTACAAAGAATGTGACATACCTCATTTCCTTGGTGATGGAACTCTCTGAACTTGGTATCCAAGAATCCAGGCACCCAGAGGCATTCCCAGTCCCAGGCCCAGTGGGCTCACTTGTTTGAATTTACCAAGGACAGAGTCAGTTTTCTTGGTACCTAATGATGTGAGGAGGGCCAAATGCCAGGAGAGCTCTGAAGATGGACCTTTCCTGAGAAAACAGGTAGTGGCTAAGCACTTCTTCCTGACATCTTCACAGAGTTGGTCAAGGAAACAAGATCTGAGAGAAGACAGGCCATTTCGGGGGAACATAGTATGGCCCACCAGTAAGAGGACACTCCGGATAGTCACAGACCTACTTGGGGGAAGGAGGTGCCTTTGTGGGAGTGGGTATGGGTTTTGTTGTTTTGTCTCATGTTCTGAGAATAGATCGAAAAGGCGGTTTGTTTGGTTTGGAGCAGACAGTTTCTAGTAAGTCATTTGACAAGGCGAGTGTTTCTGTTTATGTTTATCCCACTGTGTCCATTGTTGTAGACATTAGAAAAGAGAATGCATTAATGGATGTGTCCTGTCTAGTATAAATCTTCCCTATAATTCATCCTGCCCAATATATGAATGGACTGCAGCTTGTCTTATCGATGTGCAACACCTGCTATCTTTCTAAGTTGTTGTTTTCTTCCTGAATTCTGGCCACTCTCCAGAATGGGCTCAGGGATTTGTGTCCAAAATATGTACCACCTCCAAGCTCTGTGACATGGCCATGTAAAGGATAGTTGAAGAGAATGGCGAGCATCTCAGAAAACTCAGATATCAGTGTGACCAGGAAAGTCTTAGTGGAGAAACACTGCTTTGGGCTATTTGCTTACTTATTGTTGTTTTGCACTGAATGTCAGGAAGGTCTTTGCCTCAGGCAACCCCTTTGTGAAGCCTGAAGAAAACAGTTTTCAAATGGAAATTAATGGGCCTCACCTGTGGTTCTTTGCTTAATTGCTTTGGAAAGGGATGTGTCTTTATCAGCCTCTTGGTCTGTGTGTGGCTGTGACTTAGATTCTCATCACCTAATGGATCTTAAGAATGATCACATGTGAGCTTCCAAAACCAAAATGGTAAAAAATATCATTCATTGTGGATGAAGACTCTTGCCTTCCTCTGTTAGGTTCCTGCACTCCAACAAATGAGAATAGGGATTCTGTGAGTCAAATGAGTTATTCAAACCCCTGCAGAGGTGCTTGTGTTTTCTCATGACTCTAAATCACCTAAAGAATCGATACCTAAAATCAGTAGCCCTCAAATTGGAGAAACATAGAAGTATTAACGGCAGGCTTATTTGTTCACTCCTGGTTCACAGCAACGGTGTCCAGGCTACTCTGACTTTAGGCAAATGAGGGGCAAACGAGCTGATTTTGGACACTGTCTTGGGCTGCACCCCTCATGGAAACCTTTAGCCAGAGTTTAAGATGATTGACTATATGGAATAAGGTGAGGGCCATGTGGGAGTGTTTTGGTTTTAATGTTGGTCATTTGTGTGGCATTGGAAAAAATGACTGGTTCCACGTGTGCTTGAAATCTGGTGTGATTCCCCTTAAACACTGGGTTTTGGAACTGAACTCAGAGAAGCATTGCTATGAATTTTGTTGGGATTTTAAGAGGCCACGTATGAAAGTAGCTCTTGGAAACTGAGACCTAGGCCCCGGGTGGATTTCCACAGAGGCCTGGGAATCTCAGCAAGGATATCACATGATTTTTTTTAAAGAAATGGCATCCATAGTTGAGAGTCAAAACACACATGCACCTCACATTGTAGACCTCAATGGGCCTGGCCTAATGTGACCTTTTGTCCATTCTTTGGGAAGCCTTGCCTGTGAGATTTCTCCAGAGATTTCATTGAAATGAGCTTCCTCACCATTTAATGTTTGCTGAATGAATTGAAACCCACAGTACCTCCAACTTCATGCTTGAAAAATGGCTAGATAAATACCATGAAATTTTTGAAATTCCTATGACCAGGTGGCACTGGAGAAACATTGGATGTCCTATTGCTGATCATGAGTATACCAGACAGTGCCTTGATTTACTGTGTTTCATGAAAATGGTGTAGAACAGAGATGCCAGTAAGTTGGAGCCTGCTGAGTAGTGGGTCTAGAGCAGTGCTGGGGAGGTGTTTGATAAAACATCCGTGGTAGGGCCATGTGGATCTACCATTGGATTCCAAATGGCTTGTAACTGACATGGTGCTGCCAGCAGACCCTTATATGTAAAGGCATCTTGTTATATGGAGAGTTTTAAGAGGAAAATTAAGAATCAGGTTGATATGGACAAGGGGGCAATGGGGCAAGCTGTGAGAGATAGAAGCCTAGTTGGTGCATTCTCTTGCAGACCCTGACCCACCACACGTGACAGAACTCCCTCCAGCACTGTGTCCCAGTTTAGCTGCTAGTATTTCGTGAAACAAATACCAAACTCACAGTGCAGCAGCCTAAACACCACAAAAAGTGGAGGAGGACCAAATGGCTTCACAGTCCACGTGGGGAGACGGGGAGTCACTTAGTCTCTAGTGACCTTAATTTACCTAAAAAGAGGATTCAGCACTGCTTCATCTTGTTCATTGGAAAATAAGAAACCATGTCCTCCAGGTCACATAGATGCAGACCCAACTTTGATGGTCTCACTACAAAGGAAGCCAAATCTCATGAAAGAACATATATTTCAAGTGCGGAAGCTCAGAGGCAGTTTCTCAAAAAGTTTTTAGGCCAGCAGAGCTCCATGTTTGTGGAGTGTTTACCCTGTCCCTTACTTTTGGAAACTCCTCTACCACCTCCAAGGTTGTGAACTCCTGAGCATTTTCCATTCCAGATATGTATTCACTGATTTTGTAACTCTTCTCCTCTAATTGTGTCTTACTTGGGGTGAAGGTAATGTCAAGGCATTGTTCTGGATGAGAGCGTGAGGATATTTGTGCAGCATATATTTACATACACATTGGATTCATTTTCCAATTTTCCATTTGAAGTACTGAATCCCGGACACTAAAACTTACCTAGTAGACTCAGACTATTCATCCTAATATAATGGGGAAATTTAACCCAACACAATAGAAATACAAGCACTTCAGAGGAGACATGTTGTAGAGTTGGACTTGACATTTGCATTATATAAGGTAGGAGTTATAAATCTCGTCAAATTTTAATTAAAATATTCTCCATGTGTTTTTAAGCTTAACAAATATGTGAATTCTTATTTCCCTTTTCTGTAGCCTATTCACACATGTATATTTATATGCATATATAGAATCCTACCAGGTATCACACATACATTTTTGTGAGGTGGCTGTCTTGGCAGATACAAATTGTGAGAAGTGTTCACTCCTCCTAAATGCTGTTGGAAATGAAAATTCAACCTATAGGAGAACGTCCTAGTAGAACAAAATTATGCATAAACTCATGTTCAGTAAAATAAATATTTTTGCATCTGTGGATGATATATATTTACTGATGAATTTCGATTGGCATTTATATTGGTACTTTTTAATGTCTGTGAATGTTGTGTGTGTGTGTGTGTCTGTGTGTGTGTGTGTGTGTCTGTGTGTGTGTGTCTGTGTGTGTGTATAGACATAGATATATATATATATACTCTCCAAATTTTTCAAAATATGAAAAAATGTGTCTAATATATACTCTCTAAATTCATTCATGTACATGTATGTGGATTTATAATCAACTTTTCACAAGATTATAATCAGAAATATTCATCCACCTGAAATACATATTTGTTTCATAGTACTGAAACCTAACTTCAGTGAATGGTGCATACAAATCCTAATTACTCTACAGTAACTGACCCAGTCTAACATCAATGCAAGAAGACTCCTATGGGACATGATATGTAATTTGTCATTCATTTGTATTCGACACTGGTACATTATTGTTTCTTCAGTTTTTGCACATCATAGGATATACATTGCATCCACAAGTTCACAAATTAATAGGCATTTGTTTCAACTTTAATGACTTCTTGCTTCAGAACACATGTATTGTCAGGGTTTCTTGACTGGTCCTTTCATCAGACTTCTTTCCAAACACATAATTTTGAATTTCCATAATCATTTTGAAGCAAAACTCACACACTCTTCATGATAAACCAAAACACTAATATTTCCAATAGATATATAACTGGTTGGAATTAATGATTGTATATCAATATACGATTTCCTTTAATTTTTCAGATATCAGTTCAATTCTATATTTAAAGTTGAAAAAATTATATTATTTATTCACAGTATGGTCTATTCATGCTTTTTTTCTATGTTCATAGAAACAGGGTACACCTCTTTGTACCCCGATTCTAATATTAAATCTTCAATATATTGCTCCCAGAAATGGTGAAAGAAATACTCATGTCACCTCATTATCACAGTAATATTCTGGACAAAAAATGGAAAGGTCACACTTATGATTGTACCAAAGCCTAAATGGAAAGTGAACATGGATTTCTAAAAACATCCATATCCAGGTTGCCTAATGCTGTCAATTGTCAATCCTATTGGTGACTACATATTTGTTTTTTCCTATTTATATATTCAAACTCAACACTGTTGAAAATGTCTAATTCTATCCCTCACTTTATACTTTGCCTGATTTCGTAATGTTTCTATTGATATCTGCTTTTCTACATATTTTCCCCAGTTCAACATAGTGACTGACTCTTCATATGTGCTGACATTTACATTCACTCTATAACCAAAAGTCTATTGCTAAAGAACTTTTGGTCCAAATCCTGTACTCACTCTTCTTCCTAAACCTACCGACTATCTTCCTAATCCTACTGAATATCCCTTTTTGACCTGATGTTCTCTTCTAAATTCTATCATCCAATGTACAACGTCCTATGCCATTGTAATTCGAATTATCTGAGACATCTTTGCAGAACATAATTCAAAGCTAAGTATCCCAATCAAGGGCAAAACCCTTCTGGGCTTCAAAGCATACCTAGATTTCTGTTTTCATACTTATATTTCACCTCTATATTCTTGTAAATATTGCAGGTTCCCAATGCCATTATTCATCGCACAGAATCATTCGTCACCATATCAAACCTGTTTTCAACCCCAAGTATACACTGTTCCCTCAATCATTTTACAGAAGAGCAGGGACAGAGGGGTTCTTACAATACAGGAAAGTTGGGGATCTTCCACCAGATGAGAACCTCAAATGTCCATGCACAAATGATACCTGGAGAAGTTGTAGGCAGGTATGAAGCACCTGAGAGAGCAAAAGTCATCTTCCATGGCAAACAACCTGGTCAGGATGAAGGGATGTGTCTGAATCTGCCTCTCTCTTCTTACTGTAGACAAGGTGGAACAATCCAGGCCTGAGTGGAGAGCTGTTCCAGGGTGCCAATGGTTGATATACATTCTACCTTATGAAAGTGTCACAGGAAGTAGGGGAAACCTCCATCTTATGTAACCCTTGGAAGCAACTGTTAGGACAAATTGGTTGCCAAGGCAGTGACCTCATTCAGTTCCAAAGAATGTGACATACCTCATTTCCTTGGTGATGGAACTCTCTGAACTTGGTATCCAAGAAGCCAGGCACCCAGAGGCAGTCCCAGTCCCAGGCCCAGTGGGCTCACTTGTTTGGATTTACCAAGGACAGAGTCAGTTTTCTTGGTACCTAATGATGTGAGGATGGCCAAATGCAAGGAGAGCTATGAATATGGACCTTTCCTGAGAAAACAGGTAGTGGCTAACCACTTCTTCCTGACATCTTCACAGAGTTGGTCAAGGAAACATGATCTGAGAGAGGACAGGCCATGTCGAGGGAACATAGTATGGCCCACCAGTCAGAGGATACTTCGGATAGTCAAAGACCTACTTGGGGGCAGGAGGTGCCTTTGTGGGAGTGGGTGTGGGTTTGTTGTTTTGTCTCATGTTCTGAGAATAGATAGGAAAGGCGTTTTGTTTGGTTTGGAGTGGACAGTTTCTAGTAAGTCATTTGACACGGCGAGTGTTTCTGTTTCTGTGTATCCCACTGTGTCCGTTGTTGTAGACATTAGAAAAGAGAATGCATTAATGGATGTGTCCTGTCTAGTATAAATCTTCCCTATAATTCATCCTGCCCAATATATGAATGGACTGCAGCTTGTCTTATCGATGTGCAACACCTGTTATCTTTCTAAGTTGTTGTTTTCTTCCTGAATTCTGGCCACTCTCCAGAATAGGCTCATGGATTTGTGTCCAAAATATGTACCACCTCCAAGCTCTGTGACATGGCCATGTAAAGGATAGTTGAAGAGAATGGCGAGCATCTCAGAAAACTCAGATATCAGTGTGAGCAGGAAAGTCTCAGTGCAGAATCACTGCTTTGGGCTTTTTGCTTACTTATTGCTGTGTTGCACTGAATGTCAGGAAGGTCTTTGCCTCAGGCCACCCCTTTGTGAAGCCTGAAGAAAACAGTTTTCAAATGGAAATGAATGGGCCTCACCTGTGGCTCTTAGCTTAATTGCTTTGGAAAGGGATGTGTCTTTATCAGCCTCTTGGACCTGTGTGTGGCTGTAGCTTAGATTCTCAGCACCTGATGGATCTTAAGAATGATCCCATGTGAGCTTCCAAAACCACAATGGCAAAAAATATCATTCATTTTGGATGAAGTCTCTTGCCTTCCTCTGTTAGGTTGCTGCACTCCATCAAATGAGAATAGGGATTATTTAGGTCAAATGAGTTCTTCAAAGCCCTGCAGAGGTGCTTGTGTTTTCGCTTGACTCTAAATCACCTAAAGAATTGATACCTAAAATCAGTAGACCTCAAATTGGAGAAACATAGAAGTATTAACGGCAGGTTTATTTGTTTACTCCTGGTTCACAGAAACGGTGTCCAGCCTACCCTGACTTTAGGCAAATGAGGGGCAAAGGAGCTGATTTTGGACACTGTCTTGGGCTGCGCCCCTCATGGAAACCTCCAGCCAGATGTTAAGATGATTGACTATATGGAATAAGATGAGGGCTATGTGGCAGTGTTTTGGTTTTAATGTTGCTCATTTGCGTGGCATTGGAATAAATGACTGTGTCCACGTGGGCTTCAACTCTGGTGTGATTCCCCTTAGAGACTGGGTTTTGGAACTCAACTCAGAGAAGCATTGCCATGAATTTTGTTGGGATTTTAAGAGGCCATGCATGAAAGTCGCTCTTGGAAACTGAGACCTAGGCCCCGGGTGGATTTCCACAGACGCCTGGGAATCTCAGCAAGGATATCACATGATTTTATCCTTAAAGAAATGGCAGCCATAGTTGAGAGTCAAAACACACGTGGACCTCACATTATAGACCTCAATGGGCCTCGCCTAATGTGACCTTTTGTCCACTCTTTGGGAAGCCTTGCCTGTGAGAGTTCTCCAGAGATTTTATTGAAATGAGCTTCCTCACCATTTAATCTTTGCTGAATGAATTGAAACCCACAGTGCCTCCAACTTCATGCTTGAAAAATGGCTAGATAAATACCATGAAATTTTTGAAATACCTATGACCAGGTGGTACTGGAGAAACATTGGATGTCTTTTGCTGATCATGATTATACCAGACAGTGCCTTGATTTACTGAGTTTCATGAAAATGTGTAGAACAGAGATGCCAGTAGTTTGTAGCCTGCTGAGTAGTGGGTCTAGAGCAGTGGTGGGGAGGTGTTTGATAAAACATTCGTGGAAGGGCCTTGTGGATCTACCATTGGATTCCAAATGGCTTGTAACTGACATGGTGCAGCCAGCAGACCCTTATATGTAAAGGCATCTTGTTATATGGAGAGTTTTCAGAGGAAAATTAAGAATCAGGTTGATATGGAAAAGGGGGCAATGGGGCAAGCTGTGAGAGATAGAAGCCTAGTTGGTGCATTCTCTTGCAGACCCTGACCCACCACACGTGACAGAACTCCCTCCAGCACTGTGTCCCAGTTTAGCTCCTAGTATTTCGTGAAACAACTACCAAACTCACAGTGCAGCAGCAAAAACTCCACAAAAATTGGAGGAGGACCAAATGGCTTCACAGTCCACACGGGGAGACACTTAGTCCCCAGTGGCCTCAGTTTACTTACAAAGAGAGGATTTAGTACTGCTTCATCTTGTTCATTGGAAAATAAGAAACCATGTCCTCCAGGTCACATAGATGTAGACCCAGCTTTGATGGTCTCACTACAAAGGAAGCCAAATCTCCTGAAAACAACATATATTTCAAGTGCGGAAGCTCAGAGGCAGTTTCTCCAAAAGTTTTTAGGCCAGCAGAGCTCCATGTTTGTGGAGTGTTTACCCTGTCCCTTACTTTTTGAAACTCCTCTACCGCCTCCAGAATGTGAACTCCTTAGCATTTTCCATTCCAGATATGTATTCACTGATTTTGTAACTCTTCTCCTCTAGTTGTGTCTTACTTGTGGTGAAGGTAATGTCAAGGCATTGTTCTGGATGAGAGCGGGAGGATATTTGTGCAGCGTATATTTACATACACATTGGATTCATTTTCCAATTTTTCATTCGAAGTACTGAATCCCTGACAATAACCCATACCTAGTAGACTCAGACTATTCATCCTAATATAATCGTGAAAATTAACCCAACACAATAGAAATACAAGCACTTCAGAGGAGACATGTTGTAGAGTTGGACTTGACATTTGCCTTATATAAGGTTGGAGTTATAACTCTAGTCAAATTTTAATTGTAATATTGTCCATGTGTTTTTAAACTTAACAAATATGTGAATTCTTGTTTCCCTTTTCTGTAGCCTATTCACACATGTATATTTATATGCATATATAGAATCCTACCAGGTATCACACGTACATTTTTGTGAGGTGGCTGTCTTGGCAGATACAAATTGTGAGAAGAGTTCACTCCTCCTAAATGCTTTTGGAAATGAAAATTCAACCTATAGGAGAGCGTCCTATTAGAAAAACATTATATATAAACTCATGTTTAGTAAAATAAATATTTTTTGCATTTGTGGATGATATATATTTACTGATGAATTTCGATTGGCATTTATATTGGTACTTTTTAATGTCTGTGAGTGTTGTGTGTGTGTGTGTGTGTGTGTGTGTGTGTATATATATATATATATATATATAGATATAGATATAGATATAGATATAGATATAGATATAGATATAGATATATAGATATAAATATAGATATACTCTCCAAATTTTTCAAAGTATGAAATATATGTGTCTTATTTTGCACTTCCTAAATTTTTCATATTCATGAATATGGATTTATAATTATCTTTTCACAAGATTATTCTCAGAAACATTCATATACCCTACGAGACTCTTACCACTAATACTAATATAATGGAGAAAAAGAACCCAAACAGAATAGATACAAGCATTTCAGAAGAGACATGGTGTATAGTTGGACTTGCCTTTTGCATAATATAAGGTAGGAGTTATAAATCTATTCAATTTATTGAAATAATTTTCCATGTGTTATTTTTTTTGACACAACACAAAATTTAATCTTTGAAAAATAAATAAAATTGACACTTCCTTAACCAAGCTAATGAAGAAAAAAAACCTCAAATTACTAAAATTAAGGATCATAAAGGAACTTTTACAGAGTACACAACTAAAATACAGAGAATAATTGAAAACTAATTTGAAAATTTATAGTCTAATAAATTAAAATACCATGATGACATCAATAAAATTTTAGAGATATACCCAAACTTAATTAGTAGGACGTGAACAATTTAAACAAATCAATTTCAAGCAATGAAATAGAAGTTGCTGTCAACAGCCTACCAATCAAGCAAAGCCCAGGAACAGACAGATTCTCAGCCATGTTCTACAAGACCTTCAAAGAAGCATTCATCACAATACTCCTCAAATTATTTCATAAAATAGAAAAGGATGGAACTCCTCCAAACTCATTCCATGAGGCTATTATCACTCACATACCAAAATCAGACAAAGATACATCAAGGAAAGAAATCTTCAGAGCAATATTCCTGACAAAGATATATACAAAAATTCTCAATAAAATTCTTTTTTTTAAGCCAAAGTTAATCAAAAGGGATAAAGAGGGACACTACACACTATTCCATGTGTTTTTAAAGTTAAGAAATATATGAATTCCTGTCTCCCTTTTCTGTAGCCTATTAAGCACATGTATTTTTATATGCACAAATAGAATCCTACCTGGTTTCACACGTACATTCTTGTAAGGTGGCTGACTTGGCAGATACTATTTGTGAGAAGAGATCACTCCTCTTAAATGCTGTTGGTACAGAAAATTCAACCCATGGGTGAGCTTCCTAGATGAACAACATTCTACATACATCCATGTTCAGTAAAATGAATATTTTGGGATATGCGGATGAGTTATTTTTCATGATGAATTTCGATTGACATATATATTGCGACATTATAATGTGTGTGTGTTTGTCTCTCTCTCTCTCTCTCTCTCTCTCTATATATATATATATATATATATATATATATAGTCTCCAGATTTTCCAAAATATGAAATATATGTCTTCTTATACACCACCTGAATTCATTCATATTCATATATGTGGATTTATAATCAACTTTTAACAAGTTTATTCTCAGAAATATACATCCACTGAAATACATATTTGTTTCCTAGTACTGAAAACTAAATTCAGGGAAGGGTTCTTACAAATCCTAATATTTCTAGACTAACTGACCAAGTTTAACATCAATGCAAATACATTCCTATTGGATATGATGTGTTTTTTAAAGTTCATTTTTATTCAAACTTGGTGCGTTATTATTTATTCAGTTTATGGACATCATAAAATATATCCTTTCATTCACAAGTTCACAAATTTATAAATATTTGGTTTACTTTCAATCACTTCCTCCTTTGGAACACATATATTCCTCTATGTTTCTTGACTGGTCTTTTCACTAGAGTTCTTTCTAAACACATTATTTTCGATTCCATTATCATTTTTGAAGCAAAACTCACACACTATTCATGATAAACGGTAACCCTAATAATACCATTAGATATATAACTTGTTGGAATGAATGTACATATATCAATATATGATTTCGTCTATATTTTCAGATATTAAAACAATCCATTATGTAAATTTGGAACCAGTCACATAATTTTTTCACAGTATGGTCTATTAATGCATCATCTCTATATTCATCAACACAGGGTAAACCTCTTAGTATCCCCAGTACTAATTTATATGTTTTCAAAATATTGCTCCCAGAAAAGGTGGAAGAAATACTCATGTCACCTGATCTACATATACATATTATCACAGTAATATTCTGGACACAAAATGCAAAGGTCACCATTATGATTGCAATAAAGCCTCAATGGAATGTGAACATGGATTACTAAAAACATCCATGTCCAGTTTGCCTAATGCTCTCAAATGTCAATCCAATTGGTGACTACATTTTTCTTTCTTTTTAAGATTATGTATTCAACCTCAACCCTGTTGAAAATGTCAAATCTTATCACTCACGTTATACTTTGCCTGATTTCCTAATGTCTCTATTGATGTCTGCCTTCCTACATATTTTTCCCAGTTCATCATTGTGCCCAACTTTTCACATATGGTGCCATTTATATTCACTCTCTAACCGAAACCTATTGCTAAAGAACTTTTGGTCCAAATCCTAGACTCACTCTTCCTCCTAAACCTACTGACTATCTTTCTAATCCTACACACTATCCCTTTTTCACTGGATGTTCTCTTCTACATTCAATCATCTGAGGTACAGGGTCTTATGCCATTGTATATCGATTTGCATCGACCTCGGTGCAAAACATTACTCAAGCTAAGGATCCCAATCAAGAGCCCAAATCCTTCTGGGCTTCAAATATTACCTAGATTTCTGTTTTCATACTTATATTTTACCTCTATATTCTTATAAATATTGCTGGTTCCCAATACCATTATTCATCCAGCAGAATGATTCCTAAGCCAAATGGAACATGCTATTAACCCTAACCATACAATGTTCCCTCAATCTCACTTTACAGAAGAGCAGGGATAAAGTTGATATTACAATACAGGAAGTTAGGAGATCTTCCACCTGCTGAGTACCTCAAAATCCATGCAGAAATAATCCCTGGAGAAGATGTAGGCAGCTATGAAAGACCTGAAAGAACAAAAGTCATATTCCATGGCAAACAACATGGTCAGGATGAAAGGATGTGTCTGAGTCAGCCTCTCTATTCTTAATGCAGGGAAGATGGACCAAAGCAGGCCTGTGTGGAGAGCTGTTCCCAGGTGACTATGGTTTCTATACCATTCTAACATGTGAAAGTATCACAGGAAGTAGGGCAGCCTCCATGTCAGGAGACACTAGGATGCAACTGTTAGGACAAAGTAGTGGCCAAGACAGGGACCTCATTTATTTCCTGAAGGTAGTGACCTCACCTCATTTCCTTGGCGATGGAACTCTGAATTTTGTGATCCAGGAAGCCAGGCACCAGAGCCAGTCCAAGTCCCAGTCGCAGTGGGCTCACTTGTTTGGATTTACTAAGGACAGAGTCAGTCTTTCTTGGTACCTACTGATGTAAGGGTTGCCAAATACTAAGAAAGCTCTGAAGAGGGGTCTTTCCTGAGAGGACAGGAATTGGCTCACCACTGCCTCCTGACAACTTCACAGAGTTGACCAAGGAGACCAGATCTGAGACAGAAAGGCCATTTGTGGGGAACATCGTATGGCCTACCAGTCAGAGGACACTCCAGATAGTGACAGACCTACTTGGGGGCAGGAGTTGCATTTGTGGGTGTTGGTTTGTGTTTGTGGTTTTTTTCCATGTTCTGAGAATAGGTAAAAAAGGAGGTTTGTTTGGATTGGAGTGGACTGTTTCCAGTAAGTCATTTGACAAGGAGACTGTTTCTATGTCCGTGTATCCCACTGTGTTTTTCTTTGTGGATATTAGAAAAAAATAGCTCATTGGGTGTGTCCTGTCTAGTAGAAAGCTTCCCAGCATGCATCCTTTCCAATTAATGAATGGACTGAGGCTTGCCTTATCCATGGGCAACACCTGCTATCTACCTAATTTTCCATTTTTTCATGAATTCTGGCCACTCTCAAGATTAGTATCATGTATTTTTGTACAAGATATGTACCACCTCCAAGCTCTGTGACATGGCCATGTACTGGATACCTGAAGGGAATGGCGAGCAACTCAGAAAACTCACATATTAGAGTAACAAGGAAAGTCTCCGTGGAGAAACCCTGCTTGGGGCCTTTTGATTACCTATTGTTCTGTTGCTCTGAATGTCAGAAAGGTCTTTGCCTCAGGCCACCCCTTTGTGAAGCCTGAAGAAAACAGTTTTCAAATGGAAATGAATGGGCATCACCTGTGGCTCTTTGCTTCATTGCTTTGGAAATGGATGTATCTGAATCAGCCTCTTGGCCCTGTGTGAGCCTGTGGTTTAGATTTTCAGCACCTGATGAATCTAAAGAAAGATCCCATGTGGGCATCCAAAACCTAAATGGAAAAAAGATCAGTCATTGTGGATGAAGCCTCTCGACTTCCTCTGTAAGATTCCTGACCTCCATCAAGTGAGAATAGGGATCATTTGTGTCAAATAAGTTCTTCAAAGGGCTGCAGAGGGGAGACAATAGGTGCTTGGGTTTTCTTATAACTCCAATTCACACTAAAAATCTATACCCCACAGTCAGTAGGCCTCAAATTTGAGAAGTGGAGTAGTATTAACGGCAGGCCTATTTGATCACTTCTGGTTCACACTAAGGTTGTCCAAGCCACCCTGACTTTAGGCAAATGAGGGACAAGGGAGATTATTTTTGACACTGTCTTGGGCTGTGCCCCTCATGGAAACCTCCAGCTAGAGGTTATGATTAGTGTCTATATAAAAAGATGAAGAGGGCCATGTGAGAGTGTTTTGGTTTTAATTGTCATCATTTGTGTGGCAATTTGAAGAGATGCCTGGGTCCACCTGGGCTTGAACTCTGTTGTGATTCCCCTTAGAGACTGAGTTGTATAACTGACCTCAGAGAAGTATTGCCATGAATTGTGTTGGGATTTCAGGAGGCCACACATGAGATTCACCATTGGAATCTGAGATCTTGGCCCAGGGTGACTTTACACAGAGCACTGGGAATCTAAGCCAGGATATCACAAGATTTTAATTCTGAAAGATTCCAGCCATAGTTAAAACACCAACAGGGAATCTTTAGATCACTTATAAGCAAATTAAAAAACAAAATTTTTTAACAAGAGTAAAAATACTTAGTTAATGTAATGCTACCCTGAATTTTTTGGGTGAGTTTTACTTTATATTCCCTGTTTGAGATCCTAGTAAACTTGAGAGAAAAAAAAAAGAAAAAAACAAAACTTTTGAACATAACTTTAAATGAAATAAAATCTGACCTACTGCTTTCGTAGTCATTCTCACATGTAGTAAGATGGGACACAGAGCCTTATCTCAGGTAATACAGGGCTCTTTATAAATCATAAGTGTTTTAGTTCTAAAGCTGATCTTCGTTTTTTAATATCCTTTTACAAAGTTTACATAAATTGTTTGAGGTCACATGAACATTAGCTAACACCATATAATATCACTTTTGAAACATGAATTAAAGAATGGCTGAATGTTTTTAACATTCAAATAGATTAGGCTCTCATTAATTTAAAAATACATTTAAATTGTTGCACAATGTAAAGTGTAACATAAAACTTTACATATCTTATTGATAACAGGTAAATAAATCCCCAATATATATTTTATTTACCATACAACTTCAGAACACCAGCTTGATATAATGCTCTTTTAATGTTTCTACCTTATCGAGTTGTATAACTGGAAGATATGAGCACATTAATAGCATCACAGTTACATTGATGTTTCTACATTAACCAAGTTTATCTTTTAAAGAAATGGCAGTACAGTGCTCTAAAATAACAGTTCTGTTTTAAACAGTTGTTTAATTTTTATGGTTGCTTGCTCTGGAAAAAATAAGACTTAATAAACACAATGTTATGAGTAATCTTATGTTTTAAGAAATTTTTGTCTCTTTAACACATGACTAATTTTTACAATCTTACACAGACTTTAGTAGAAAGTCTGTATAAGATTGTAAACATTTTATACAGATTTTGTACTAAAAATTGATAGACCTTAGTATATCAATCAGATATCAAACAAAAACACTCATGAATGAGTAAATCCAAATCAAATTTACTTTACTTTTTAATCAAAATATTAGACAAATGTATTGAACAGTGTAAACCATTTTTTGGTTGAAGGAAAAGTCCTAGAACAAAGTCATATAGACCTTTGGTAGACAATAATATTTTATTAGATTTTTGAACACCTAGAAAAACTTATAGGCATAAATTTGAAGACATTTATATTTATCTGTTTATCCAATCTAAATTGAAACATTTAAACCACGTGAATTAAAGATCTGTGGTCCACTTTTTAAAATTTGTTTTTATGAGCGCTTTTTTATATGAGTGCTCCTTATATATGTTAATTTGTGTATCATTTGAATGATATACGGACATATGTGTATATGTATATATATATATATATATATATATATATATATATAGAGAGAGAGAGAGAGAGAGAGAGAGAGACATAAAACACATAACAAAAGTGTGCACACCTAATAATAGTGAAGGCCTTGTAGCTTTTCACAGGTGAAATCACCATTGCAATGTTTTTAAAACTCCACAGTTGGTCAAAGATAAAACTGATCAGAAAAACATTAACCTAGGTCTGTAGGATCAAAATCATAAACTCAAAAAAAAAAAGAATCTAAGAAAAAATTATGAGTCCTAGAAAAAATGACTGGCCGGTAATTAGTAAATACCATACAATTTACCATTTTTTTCCCTTAGGCCTCAGATCAGTCTCCTACTGAGCTTACAGGACACTTTCATTTGCATTTCAACAGAAGTCCTGGCTGAGGTCTGGAAGGAGCAGGAAAAAACTGCTATTCTGAGCAGACACCTCAGGCCTAAGGCATTTTAACCATAATTTTCTGGTTAGGATGTTGAAAATTATGCTACAAGTTTAAGATACAATTCACAAAATTTTATATCTTTACATCTTGTTTTGTCAACAGATATCATACTATGATTTACTATCCTTGTCCAAATTAATGCACTGGTAAACACAGTGATATTTTCCCAGGCTACCCAATTCAGAATTGGAGAAAAAAAGACTGCATGATTGGGAAGTTACTTGCCAACTTGGAAGTAGAGTTCTTTAGTTTTCCATCCTAAGTATTTAAGTTCTCTGGCATGAATTATCTGAAATCAAAAACTAAACAATTACCTAAACCCGACTTTTAACTGCAATATTGTGCAATGCTTCAAAAAACGCATTCAGATACCAGATTTTTACAATAAAACATCATCATTTAGACACACATTCAGCTAAGATCATTCTCAAGAAACAATTTATAATATAAACACATTATTGCACATGTCTTAAAGTGCCAAAAACAAAGGCACAAGACAGACAGAAAGGAACTCCAGAATATGGCTGACAGACAGAAGCCTTTAAAACAGAGCAGATAAGAGAAAAATCTCCTGCACCAGTGGCACCACAGATGTCCCCACAAGGGGACCAGATGTTTTCACAGAGAAGCTACCTGAAATGTAAAATCAAGGGTCTCCATGGTGACTTTACTGCATTTAGTGTCCCCTTTTTATTTTTCTCTTTTAAAAGAAGACAGAGGTGTCATAATTCTTACAGTGCAGGGAAGGAAGGAGGGAATTCCCTGAAGCAACAGGGCTTTGGCAGTTGCTGGGGTCCCTCAGTCCCTCCTTTTACTTACAGGATTAGCTCTTCTGTTTCGGGTCCACTCCAAGCATGCACCATCTCCTAACATTTCAGTCGTCAGCTCTCAAAAAGTTCTGGGACGGGGCCGGGTATCAAAATTTGTAACTTAAAGTTCGGTTTCTGACCCTGAAGCAAATTAATGCTAATTTAATAATGAGGACAGGGTTTTGAGAAAAAGAAAATGGAGGTTTATTGCTTTGCTAACAAAGGAAAAACAAGGGGACTCTGCCAAAAGGTTGTGACTCTCATGATCTGGAGGGACAAGGGATTTTAAAGAGTTTCACTTGTTAACCTGGGGTATACTCAGTTCTTCGTTCCCCAGCAGGCATTGCCCTGTGCAGTGGGTGTGCTCCAGGCAGCCAGCTAGGGGCTTCTTTCTTCCTGCTTAACAAAGGTGGGTAAAGTTCATCACAGTTCCTTAAAACACAGTCGAAAGGGTGTCAGGCTTACTTGCTTTGTTACCCTTTTTCACGTCCAATATCCTTAAAATTTTACCACAGAAATCAAACAAAAAAACGCACAAAAAAAAAAACAACAAAAAACATATAGACCACAGAACAAAACACAGAAAAACAGAATCCTGGTGCCGAAACAGAAAAACAGAGGAGCAATGCAACATCTTGCTAAAGCTCCAGGGTAGGAGCGTGTGTGTGCCCATCGGCACCTCTCTACCCTTCCAGAGGAATTCCCTACAGAACAGAACAGAGGACAGCATGATTCTCATTACTGTCCTGGACAGGAGTGTATGTGAGCCTCCCCAGGCCACCTCTCTGTCATCAGAAGAGATCTCCCTTAACCAGATATCAGATGTTATAAAGGCGCCACTTACCTATGGAGGCCTCCTCCACCAGGGGCTTGATAATAGTTTTAGTGTGGTGGTTCACTGCAGTGCTCCCCAGACTGACGGCTCACTCCAAGGCCTTGGAACATCTCAAGTTGTGCACCTCCTAGAGTGGTTCTCCAGCCCAGTGCCCTGGAGGGAAGGCCAGCTTCAGAATTTTCAGCAGTCTGGTTTTGTGATCTGCTCGGGCAGGGTCATCTCACTGGGGAACTCCAAAATTTTGGACTAGGATGCAAGAAAAGACCACTGACTCCAATTAAAATCAAATTAAGGCAAGCTTATTATTTCAACAGGCTGGGCTGCCTCTCCTTCCCAAAATGGCGGGAACAAGACAGCAACCCCACCTTTCCTACAGCCCAGCTATATAGCCCAGAAAGTTACACAAACGGGTGGTTACAGATAACAAAACTTTGAAAGCATCACACTAATGGTAGTTTACATTTTTTTTTTTGCTGGCCCCAATATCAGAAATAATGAGGACCATTAGGGCCTCAGAGAGGGTTGTTGTCTGGCCAGGGAAGGCCAATATTTATGAGGTGTCACTAAAGTTTCAGAAAGTACTGTTATCTGGTCAGAGAGCCAGGTGTGGATGAGTTCAAGGCACGGGCAGGCGTTCCAAGCAGGTTCAGAATTTGCAGTAATTTAGAGTAAAGCCAAAATTATCTTTTCAAGGCTTTGTGGCAAGATGGTTCCCAATTTTAATAAAAAATCAGATTGGGTCTATCAAGCCTCTCCCTTACTTTTGGAAACTCCTCTGCAAACTCCAATGTTGTGAACTCCCGAGCATTTTAATTCCAGATATGTATTCACAGAATTTCTAACTCTTCTATTCCAATTGTGTCTTTCTTGGGGCGAAGGTAATATCAAGTCATTGTTCTGGATGAGAGTGGAAATATTTTTGTGTAGCACATATTTGCATACACATTTAGGAGATCACTCCTCCTAAACACTGTTGGAACAGAAAATTCAAACTATGGGGGAGCTTCTTAGTTGAACAACATTATTCATGAATCCAAGTTCATTAAACAAATAGTTTTGGATCAGTGGATGATATATATTTCAAGATGAATTTCAATTGGCATATACTATGCTACATTTTAATGTCTGTGTGTGTTTTTTGTTTATAATGTTTTGCGATTTATATGGATTTAAAATCAAGTTTCCACAAGATTATTCTCAGAATATTCATCCACCTGAAATACATATTTGTTTCCTAGTACTGAAAACTAACTTCAGTAAATGGTGCATAAAAATCCTAATATGTCTACAGTAACTGACCCAGATTAATATCAATGCAAGTAGATTCCTAGGGGACATGATGTGTATTTTGATGTTCATTTTTATTCAACACTGCTACATTACTATTTCTGCAGCTTATGCACATCATACTGTATATATTTCATTCAAAAGTTCGCAAATTTATATGCATGTGTTTCACATTCAATCACTTCCTGCTTCAGAACACATGAATTCCTCCAGGTTTCTTGACTATTCTTTTCATGATACTTCTTTCCAAACACATTATTTTTGATTTCCATAATCACGTTTGAAGCAAAACTCACACACTTTTCAGGATAAAATATAACCCTAATATTACCATTAGATGTATAAGTGGTTGGAATGAATGATTGCATATCAATATGAGATTTCTTTTATATTTTCAGATATCAATTCAATCCATTATTTAAAGTGGAACCAGTTATATTATTTATACACAGTATGGTTTATTCATGCATAATCTGCATATTCATAGACACAGGGTACACCTATTTGTACCCCAAATACTAAATTATACGTCTACAAAACATTGCTCCAGAAACGGTGGAAGAAATATTCATGTCACCTGATCTACACATACATTTTATCACAATAATATTCTGGACACAAAATGCAATGGTCACACTTATGATTTTAAAAAAGCCTAAATGGAAAGTGAACATGGATTACAAAAAAACATCTAAGTCCTGGTTACCTAATGCTCTCGAATTCAATCCTATTTGTGACAACATATTTGTTTCTTCCTAAGATTATATATTCAAACTCAACCCTGTTGAAAATGTCTAAACCAATTACACACGTTATACTTTTGCTGATTTCCTAATGTCTCTATTTATGTCTGCTTTCCTACATATTTTCCCCTGTTCATCATTGTGACTGACTCTTCACATGTGCTGACATTTACATTCACTCTCTACCCGAAACCCTATTTGTAAAGAACTTTTGGTCCAAATCCTATACTCACTCTTCTTTATAAACCTGCTGACTACCTTGGTAATCCTACGGACTATTCCTTTATGACTAGATGTTCTGTTTGTTATTCAATCATCCGAGGTACAAGATCCAATTTCATTGTATATTGACTTATCTGAGACATCTGTGCAGAATATAATTCAAAGCTAAGTATCCCACTCAAGGGCCCAATGCCCTACTTGGCTTCAAATCTTCCCTAGATTTCTGTTATATTTTACCTATATATTCTTGTAAATATCACAGGTTTCCAATACCATTATTCATCCAGCAGAATGATTGCTAACCAAAATTGAACATATTATTAACCCTAACCATACACTGTTCCCTCAATCTAACTTTAGAGCAGTGCAGGGACAGAGTTGGTCTTACAAAAGAGGAATGTTGGGGATCTTCCACCTGCTGAGAATATCAAAGATCCATGCAGAAATGATCCCCGAAGAAGATGTAGACTGCTATGAAGGACCTGAGAGAGCAAAAGTTAGCTTCCATGGCAAACAACCTGGTCACTATGAAGGGATGTGTCTGAATAAGCCTCTCTCTTTTTAATATAGAGCAAATGGACCAAACCAGGCCTGTGTGGAGATCTTTTCCCCGGTACCAATTGTTGATATACCATTCTAACTTGTGAAAGTGTCACAGGAAGTAGGGGCAGCCTCCATCTCATGGGACCCTTGGAAGCAACTGTTAGGACAAAGTGGTTGCCAAGGCTGTGAGCTCATTCACTTCATGAAGGAAGTGACCTACCTCACTTTCTTGGTGATGGAACTCTCTGAACTTGGGATCCCTGAAAACAGGCAGCCAGAGTCAGGCCCAATAACAGTCACAGAAGTCTCACTTTTTGGATTTACCAAGGAGAGAGTCAATCTTTCTTGGTATCTACAGTTGTGAGGATGGCCAAATGCCAGGAAAGATCTGAATTGGGGTCTTTCCTGAGAAAGCAGGTATTGGCTCACCGCTGGCTCCTGACAACTTCACAGAGTGGGCCAAGGAGTCCAGATTTGAGAATAGAGAAGCCATTTCAGGGGAACATAGTATGGCCCACAAGGCAGAGGACACTCTTGATAGTCACAGACCCTCTTGGGGGAAAAAGGTGCCTTTGTGGGAATGTGTGTGTGTATGTGGTTTTGTCTCATGCTCTGAGAATAGGTAGGAAAGGTGGTTTCTTTGGTTTAGAATGGACTGTTTCTAGTAAGTCATTTGACAAAGCAAGTGTTTCTATGTCTGTGTATCCAACTGTGTCCATGGTTGTAGACATTACAAAAGAAAATGCATCAATGGATGTGTCCTGTCTAGGAGAAAGCTTCCCCACATTCATCCTGCTCAATTTATGAAAGGACGGAGGCTTGCCTTATTGATGGGCAAGACCTGCTGTCTTCCTAAGTTTCTGTTTTCTTCTTGAATTCTGGCCACTCTCCAGAATAGACTCATGGTTTTGTGACCAAGATATGTAGCACCTCAAAGCTCTGTGACATGGCCGTGTACTGGATAGCTGAAGGGAATGGCGAGAATCTCAGGAAACTCAGATATCTGTGTGATCATGAGTGTCTCAGTGGAGAATCCCTGCTTTGGGCCTTTGCTTACCTATTGTTCTGTAGCACTGAATGTCAGGAAGGTCTTTGCCTAAGGCACCACTTTGTGAAACCTGAATAAAACAGTTTTCTAATGGAAATGAATGAGCATCACCTGTCTCTCTTTGAGTAATTGCTTTTGAAAGGGATGTGTCTGAGCCAGTCTGTTGGCTGTGTGTGAGGCTGTGGCTTGCATTCTCAGCACCTGATGGATCTAAAGAAAGATGCCATGTGTGCATCCAAAACCAAAATGGCCAAAAGAGCAGTCATTGTGGATAAAATCTCTTGCCTTCCTCTGTAAGGTTCCTGACCTCTATCAAGTGAGAATAGGAATCCTTTGGGTCAAATGACTTCTTCAAAGCCCTGCGGAGGCTAGCCAATAGGTGCTTGGGTTTTCTCATGACCCCAATGCACATAAAGAATCTAAACCCCACAGTCAGTAGGCCTCAAATTGGAGAAGCTGAGCAGTATTAATGGTAGGCCTTTTTGATCACTTCTGGTTCACAGAAGGGGTGTCCAGGCCACTCTGACTTTATGGAAATGACGAGCAAGAGTGCGTATTTTGGACACTGTCTTGTCCTGCGCTCCTCATAGAAACCTCCAGCTAGAGGTTATGATGAGTGTCTATATGGAAGAAGATGAGAGCCATGTGGGACTATTTTGGTTTTAATTGTGGTCATTTGTGTGGCAGTTGGAAGAGATGACTGGGTCCACCTGGGTTTGAACTCTGGTGTGAATCCCCTTAGAGACTGAGTTCTGGAAGTGACCTCAGAGAAGTATTGCCATGAATCGAGTTGGGATTTTAGGAAGCCATGCATGAGAGTCGCCCTTATAAACTTAGATCAAGGTCCAGGGTGGCTTTCCACAGAGCACTGGGAATCTCAGCCAAATTATCCCATGATTTTATTCTTAAAAACTTGGCAGCCATACTTGAGAGTCAAAACACACATGGAACTCACATTGTAGACCTCAATAGGCCTGGCTTCATGTAGCCTTTTGGCCACTCTATGGGAAGCGTTGCCTATGAAAGTTCTCCAGAGTTTCACTGAAATGAGCTTCCTCAACATTTAATGGTTCTTGAAAGCCACAGTGCCTCCCAACTACATCCTTGAAAAATGGCTAGATAAATACTTTGAAATTTTTGAAATTCCCATGACCAGGTGGCACTGGAGTATCTTTGGATGTCCTGCTGCTGATCATGAGTGTACCAGAGAGTGCCTTGATTGACTGGAATTTATAAAAATAATGTAGAACAGAGATGGTAGTAAGTTGGAGCCTGCTGAGTAGTGGGCCTAGAGCAGTGGTAGCCACGTGTGTGATAAAACATCTGTGGTGGGTCCATGTGATTAGCCCATTTGCTTCCAAATGGCTTGTGACTGACATGGTGCAGCCAGCAGACCCTTATTTGTAAAGGCATCTTTTTATTTGGAGAGCTTTCAAGGTAATTATCAGAATCAGGTTGATATGGTCAAGGGTGCAAGCTATGTGAGAAAGAAGCCTGGTTGTTTCATTCTCCTGCAGACCCTAACCCACCACACGTGACAGAACTCCCTCTAGCACTGTGTCCCAGTTGAACTTGTTGTTCAAAAAGCCCAGTGCAGCAGCAAGAACCAAAAGCCCCAGTGCAGCAGCAAGAACCACCACAAAAATTTGAGGAGGACCAAATGGCTTCACAGTCCACACGGGATGAAACTTAGCCTCCAGTGGCCACACTTTACCTACAAAGAGAGAATTCAGCACTGCTGCCTCAGGTTCATTTGAAAATAAGAATCCATGTTCTCCAGGTCATATAGATGCAGACGCAGCTTTGATGGTCTCACTACAAAAGAAGCTAAAACTCCTTAATACAACATATATTTCAAGTGCCCAGCTTCAGAGGCAGTTTCTCAAGAAGTCTTTAGGCCAGCAGAGCTCAATGTTTGTGGAGTGTTTACCATGTCCCTTACTTTTGGAAACTGCTCTACCACCTCCAAGGTTGTGAACTCCTGAGCATATTCCATTCCAGATTTGCATTCACAGATTTTCTAACTCTTCTCCTCTAATTGTGTCTTACCTGGGGTGAAGGTAATGTCAAGGCATTGTTGTGGATGAGAGTGGGAAGATTTTTGTGTAGCACATATTTGCATACACATTGGATTCATTTTCCAATTTCCCATTAAAAATACTGAATCCCTGACACTAACCCATACCCTACTAGACTCTGACTACTAATCCTAATATGATGGAGAAAAATAACCCAAACAGAATAGAAATACAAGCAGTACAGAGAAGGCATGGTGTATAGTTGGACTTGCCTTTTGCATTATGTAGGGTAGGTGTTATAAATCTAGATAATTTTTAATTGAAATAGTTATCCATGTGTTTTTAAAGTTAACAAATATGTGAATTTCTATCTCCCTTTCTCTGTAGCCTATTCAGCAAATGTATTTTTATATGCACATATAGAATCCTAGCTGGTATCACATGTACATACTTGTTTGGAGGCTGACGTGGCAGATAAAAATTATGAGAAGAGATAACTCCTCGTAAATGCTGTTGGATCTTAAAATACAACCTATGGGTGATCTTCCTACTTGAACAACATTATTCATAAATCCATGTTCAGTAAAATTAATATTTTTGGATCAGTGGACGATATATATTTCACCATGAATTTCGATTGGCATATATACTGCTACTCTTTAATGTCTGTGTGTGTTTTGTGTTTGTGTGTGTGTGTATATATATATATATATATATATATATATATATATATATATATATATAATCTCTAGATTTTTTAAAATATAAAATATATGTGTCTTATTATACACTCCCTAAATACATTCATATTCATGTATGTGGATTTATAATCAAATTTTTACAAGATTATTCTCAGAAATATTCATCCCCCTGAAACACATATTTGTTTACTAGTACTGAAAACTAACTTCAATGAAAGGTGCATACAAATCCTAATATTTCTGCAGTAACTTACCCAGGTTAATATCAATGCAAGTAGATTCCTATGGGACATGATGTGTATTTTGACATTCATTTTTATTCAACACTGGTACAGTACTATTTTTTCAGTTTATGCACATCAAAGGATAAATGTTTCATCCAAAATTTCAAAATTTAAAACTTTTGATTCACTTTCAATCACTTCCTGCTTCAGAACACATGTATTCCTCCATGTTTCTTGACTGGTCTTTCATGAGACTTCTTTGCAAACACATTATTTCCGATTTGCATAATCAATTTTGAAGCAAAACTCACACACTCTTCATGATCAACCGTAACACTAATATTACCATTAGATGTACAACTGGTTGTAATGAATGTATGTATGCCAATATCAATATAAGATTTCCTGTATATTTTCAGATATCAATTTATTCCAATTCCAATTTCTAATGTTGGGTCCAGTTATATTATTTATTCACAGTTTGGTCTATTCATTCATCATCTCTATATTCATCAAAACAGGGTACACCTATTTTTTTCCCCAATACTAATTTATAGGTTGTAAAAATATTGCTCCCCATAATGGTGGAAGAAATACTCATATCACCTGATCTACATATACATTTTTATCACAGTAATATTCTGGACACAAATGTAAAGGTAACACTTATGATTGTACCAAAACCTAAATTGAACGTGAATATATATTACTAAAACCATCCATGTCCAGGTCGCCTAATGCTCTCAAATTTCAATCCTATTGGTGACTACATATTTGTTTCTTCTAATATCATATATTCAACCTCAACCCTGTTGAAAATGTCTAATCCTGTTACTCACTTTATACTTTGCCTGATTTCCTAATGTCTCTATTTTATATCTGCTTTCCTACATATTTTCCCCAGTTCATCATTGTGACTGACTCTTCATATGTGCTGATATTTTCATTCAGTCTCTAAACGAAACCCTATTGCTAAAGAACTATATTTCCAACTCAAAGACTCACTCTTCAACCTAAACCTACTATTTTCCTAATCCTACTGACTATCCCTTTTTGACTGGATGTTCTCTTCGACATTCAGGCATCTGAGGTACTAGGTTTTATTCCATTGTATGTAGATTTACCTGCGACCACATTGCAGAATGTAATTCAAAGCTAAATATCATAATCAAGGGCCCAATGCCCTTCCTGGCTTCAAATCTTACCTAGATTTCTCTTTTCATACTTATATTTCAAATACATATTCTTATAAATATTTCAGGTTCCCAATACCATTATTCATCCAGCAGAATGATTCCTAACACAAATAAAACATGTTGTTAACCCTAACCATACACTGTTCCCTCAATCTAAATTTACAGAGGGAAGGGACAGAGTTGGTCTTACAGTAAAGAAATGTAGGGGGTCTTCCACCTACTGAGACCCTCAAAGTTCCATGCTGAAATGATCACTGGAGAATATATACGCAGCTATGAAGGACCTGAGAGAGCAAAAGTCATGTTCAATGGCAAACAACCTGGTCAGGATGAAGGTTTCTGTCTGAATCAGCCTCTCTATTCTTAATGTAGAGAAGATGGACCAAACCAGGCCTGTGTGGGTAGCTGTTCCCGGGTGCCTATGGTTGATATAAGATTCTAACTTGTGAAAGTGTCACAGGAATTAGGGACAGCCTCCTTTTCATGTGAGACTTGGAAGCCACTGGTTGGACAAAGTGATTGCCAAGGCAGTGACCTCATTCAGTTCCTGAAGGAAGTGACCTCACATCACTTCCTTAGTGAAGGAAATCTCAGAACTTGAGATTCATGAAGCCAGGCACCCAGAGTCAGTCCCAGTCCCAGTCCCAGTGGTCTCACTTGTTTGGATTTACCAAGGACAGAGTAAGTCTTTCTTGGTACCTATTGATGTGAGGATTGCAAAATGCCAGTAAAGCTCTGAAGAGGGGCCTTTCCTGAGAAAGCAGGTAGTGGCTCACCTCTGGGTCCTGACACCTTCACAGAGTTGGCCAAGGAGACCAGATCTGAGACATTTCAGGCCATTTAGGGGGAAAATAATATGGCCCACCAGTCAGAGGACACTCCGGATAGTAACAGACCTTCTTGGGGGAAGGAGCTGCCTTTGTGGGTGTTGGTTTGTGGTTTTGTCTCATTTTCTGAGAATAGGTAGGCAAGGCGCTTTATGTGCTGTGGAATGAACTGTTTATTGTAAGTCATTTGACAAGGCGAGTGTTTCTATGTCTGTTTACCTCACTGTGTCCGTGGTTGTACTCATTAGAAAAAAAGAATGCATCAATGGATGTGTCCTGTCTAGTAGAAAGCTTCCCAGAATTCATCCTGCCCAATTTATGAATGGAGTTCAGATTGCCTTATCAATGGGTAACACCTGCAATCTTCCTAAGTTACAGTTTTCTTCCAGAATTCTGGCCCCTCTCCAGAATAGTCTCATGGTTTTGTCTCTAAGGTATGTACCACCTCCAAGCTCTGTGACATGGCCATGTACTGGATAGCTCAAGTGAATTGTGAGCATCTCAGAAAAATCAGAAATATGTGTGACCACTAAATCTCAGTGGAGAAACCCTGCTTTGGGCCTTTTTTTTTTTTTAATTAATTTTTATTGTAGGTTGTTCAAAACATTACATAGTTCTTGATATATCATATTTCACACTTTGATTCAAGTGGGATATGCACTCCTTTTGCTTACCTATTATTCTGTTGCTATGAATGTCACGAAGTTCTTTGCCTCGGGCCACCAATTTGTGAAGCCTGAAGAAAACAGTTTTCAAATGGAATGAATGGGCATCACCTAGGGCTCTTTGCTTAATTACTTTGGAAAGGGGTGTGTCTGAATCAGCCTCTTGGCCCTGTGTGAGGCTGTGGCTTAGATTCTCAGCACCTGATGGATCTAAAGAAAGATCCCATGGATGCATACAGAACCAAAATAGCCAAAAGAGCTGTCATTGTGGATGAAGACTCTCGCCTTCCTTTCAAAGGTTCCTGACATCTATCAAGTGAGAATAGGGATCCTTTGGGTCAAGTGAGTTATTCAAAGCCCTGCAGAGGCTAGCCCATACGTGCTTGGGTGTTCTCATTACTCCAATTCACATAAAGAATCTAAACCCCACAGTCAGTAGGCCTCAAATTGGAGAAGCCAAGCAGTATTAATGGCAGACCTATTTGATCACTCCTCGTTCACAGTCAGGGTTTCCAGGCCACACTGATTTTAGGCAAATCGGGGGAAAGGTAGGTTATTTTGGACATTGTCTTGGTCTGTGTCCCTCATGGAAAACTCCATCCAGAGGTTATGATGAGGGTCTACATGGAAGAAGATAAGGACCATGTGGGAGAATTTTCTTTTGAATTGTGGTAAGTTGTGTGGCAGTTGGAAGAGATGCCTGGGTTTACCTGGGCTTTAACTCTGGTGTGATTCCCCTTAGAGTCTGAGTTCTGGAACTGACCTCAGAGAAGCATTGTCATCAATTGTGTTTGAATTTTACTAGGCCATGCATGAGAGTTGCCCTTGGAACCTGAGATCTAGCCCAGAGTGGCTTTCCACAGAGCACTGGGAATCTCAGCCAGGATATCACATGATTTTATTCTGAAAGACTTTGCAGCCACAGTTGAGTCAAAACACGCATGGACCTCACATTGTAGACCTCAATGGGCCTGACTTCATGTGACCTTTTGGCTACTCTTTGGGAAGCCTTGCCTGTGAGTGTTCTCTAGAGCTTTCATTGAAATGAGCTTCCTCAACATTTAATGGTTCCTGAATGAATTGAAACCCCCAGAGCCTCCAACTTCATCCTTGACAAATGGCTTGATAAATACCATGAAATTTTTGAAATTCCCATGACCAGGTGGCACTGGAGAACTTTTGGATGTCCTGTTGCTGATGAGGAGTGTACCAGACAGTGCCTTGATTTACTGGGTTTCATGAAATTTGTGTAGAACAGTGATGCCAGTAAGTTGGATCCTGCTCATTAGTGGGCCTAGAGCAGTGGTGTGAAGGTGTGTGATAAAACATGTGTGGTGGTGACATGTGGATCTGCCATTGGCTTCCCAAAGGCTTGTGACTGACATGGTACAGCCAGCAGACCCTTCTATGCAAAGGTGTTTTTTATATAGAGAGGTTTCAGGGCAATGTTCAGAATCAGGTTGCTATGGAAATGGGGGCAACTTATGTGGAATTGAATCCTGGTTGGTGCATTCTCATGCAGACCGTGACCCTCCACACGGGACAGAACTCTCTCCAGCACTGTGTCCCAGTTTAGCTCCTTGTATTTCATGAAGCAAATACCAAACTCCCAGTGCACCTGTGAGAAACACCACGAAAATTGGAGAATGACCAAATGGCTTCACAGTCCACACGTGGAGACACTTACAACCCAGTGACCATAGTTAAACTACAAAGAGAGTATTCAGCATGGCTGCCTCATGTTCATTGGAAAATTAGAAACAATATCCTCCAGGTCACATTGTTGCACACCCAGATTTGATGGTCTCCCAACAAAGGAAGCTAAAGCTCCTAACAACAACATATATTTTTAAGTGCCCAACCTCAGAGGAAGTTTCTCAAGAAGTCTTTACACCAGCAGAGCTCCATGTTTGAGAAATGTTTACCCTGTCCCTTACTTTTGAAAACTCCTCTACCACCTCGGAGGTTGTGAACTCCTGAGCATTTTTCATTCCTGATATATATTCACAGATTTTCTAACTTTTCTCCTCTAATTGTGTCTTACTCGGAACAAAGGCAATGTCAAGGCAATGTTCTGGATGAGAGTGTGAACATTTTTTGTAGCACATATTTACATACACATTGCATTCATTTTACAATTTTCCATTCAAAATACTGAATCTCTGACATGAACCCATACCCTACTAGACTCTGACTACTACTCCTAATATGATGGAGAAAAATAACACAAACAGAATAGGAATACAAGCAGTTAGGAGAAATCATAGTGTATAGTTGTACTTGTATTTTGCATGATTAATGGTAGGTGTTATAAATCTAGTCAATATTTAATTTAAATAGTTCTCCATGTGTTTTTAAGGTTAACAAATATGTGAATTCCTGTCTCCCTTTCTCTGTATCCTATTTAGCACATGTACTTTTAAATGCACATATAGAATCATACCTGGTATCACATGTACATTTTTGTGAGGTGGCTGATTTGGCAAATACAATTTGTGAGAAGTGATCACTCCTCTTAAACGCTGTTGGAACTGAAAATTCAACCTATAGGTGAGCTTCCTAGTTGAACAACATTATACATAAATCCATGTTCAATTAAAGAAATATTTTTGCATCTGTGGATGATATATATATCATGATAAATTTCGATTGGCATATATATTGCTAATTTAATGTCTGTGTGTGTGTGTGTATTTTGTGTGTGTGTGTGTGTGTGTGTGTGTATATATATATATATATATATATATATATATATATATATATATATGTATATATACTCTCCAGAAATATATGTGTCTTATATACACTCTCTAAATTCATTCATGTTCATGTATATGGATTTATAATCAACTTTTCACAAGATTTTTCACAGAAATATTCATCCACCTGAAATACATATTTGTTTCCAGTACTTAAAACTAACTTCAGTTTATTTTGCATACAAATACTATTATTTTTACAGTAACTGACCCAGTTTAACATCAATGCAAGTAGATTTCAGTGGGACATGATGTGTATTTTGAAGGTCATTTTTATTCAGCACTGGTACAATACTATTTCTTCAATTTATGCACATGATAGGATATATATTCCATCCACAAGTTAGCAAACTTATAGGCAGTTGTTTCACTTTCATCACTTCCTGCTTCAGAACACATAAATTCCTCTAGGTTTCTTGACTGGGCTTTTCATGAGACTTCTTTCCAAACACATTATTTTTAATTTCCATGATCACTTTTGAAGCAAAACTCACACACTCTTCATGATAAACCATAATCCTAATATTACCATTAGATGTATTAGTGGTTGAAATGAATGTATGTATATCAATATAAGATTTCCTGTATATTTTCAGATATCAATGGAATCCATTATTTAAATTTGGAACCCATTGTATTATTTATTCACATTATGGTCTATTCATGCATTATCTCTATATTCAGAGTCACAGGATATACCTATTTGTACCCCCAATACTAATTTATACATCTTCAAAATATTGCTCCCAGAAATGGTGGAAGAAATACTCACGTCACCTTATCTACATATACATTTTATCACAGTAATATTCTGGACACAAAAAGCAAGGATGAAACTTATTATTTTACCAATGTAAAGGTCAGGCGAGTGTCGGAGGAAGAGACTACCAGAGACTGTCTCATGCAACAGCCAAGGATTTATGGGGGTCCAGCATGCTGGGGTCAGAGCTCCCTTGAATAGAGCACAGAGTCCTGAGAACAGCTTAAGCAGAGCTTATATACTTTCCTTGGAGAGGGCAGATAGGAAAGTTTATTGATGGGTCAGGGCGAGTGGGCGGTTTGCGTCCAAATGGGTGAGGAAGTACATTCTGCAGTTTTGCAGTTGGGTACAGCACTTTCAGGGAACTAGATTAGCAAACAGTTCTCAAGACATCAACAGTGTTTTGTTAAGCATACCGAAAAACTGGAAGTGACAAGTACCTATTTTATTAACCTTTCATTCCCCACTTCTTCTTTTGGTTACTTTTAATCATAAAAATGATCATTGGGGGTGTCACATTTTATGTTTACTAGTGTGGTATATTGTTTTCTGATTACCATAAGTTTAACTTGTCCAATTTGAGCATGGAGAAAGGAAACTACACGGTTGATCAAACAGGGTCCTACAATTACCAATAATATGAGGATTATTAATGGACCGGCCAGGGCTGATGAAAATGTAGTTAATGAGGGGGCTTTGTGAACCAAGACTCAAACCACCTTTTTTGGGCCTCTCTCTCTTGTTGATGCTCTTCAAGGCATCTTCTTAATTTAATCATAGATTCTTTTACAACTCCAGTATGGTCGGCATAAAAACAACATTCTTCCCTCAATGCAGGACGAAGGCCCCTTCTCTCATGAAGAGGAGGTCCAACCCTCGACTGTTCTGTAAAATAACTTCAGAGAGAGAGGTTAAAGATTCGTGTAAAGCTGTGAAGGAGGTTTTTAATATCTTTAAGTTTTGGTCTATTACTGCTTCTAATTGGGTCATTTGTTGTGTCCCATGGACCAGGGCAGTGGTTCCTGTGCCCACCCCTGCAGCAACTCCTATTCATAATAGGATGACTAAAGTGAGGGATACAGGTTCCTGGCAGAACCGGGTTGTTTGCCCCCCCTATTTGATATTTAAATGTACCTGCGTCATGATAGAGCACTCTGGAAAACATCTGCACCATTACATAATTAATCACATCTGTTGACCATTTTATGAAAACATAAACAATGTTTAAGTGTATAGAATTGTACTGCTGTAGAGATGGACAAGGCAAGGTACCTAAGATAGCACAGAAGACAGGAAAACAGTCTTATTTGGTTGCATCCGGATTTAGAGGGCATTGCTTCTGTTGTAATCAATTAATCCCTGAACCCAAAGTTTAGGTTGTTTCAGAATTTTGTACCCAGCATGTAAGGGAAGGGGCTCAGAAGTTCACAGTCTGCAGAAGTTCACAAAAAGCAGTTTTTGTTTCTGTTTTTTTTTCCTCTGTTCTGGGAAAGTTAACTTCTTAAGGACACCTGGGAGGGGGAGAGCTTTTTTCTTCTTTTTTTTTTCTTTTCCTCCCTGCCAGCTGTTACCATGGAGCCCAGTTGGTAACTTCTATATCTTAGAAATGTAGCCATCTCTATGAAGCCCCAGCTCTAGGGCAGAGGCCTTCTTCATATATTTTGTTAAAAACTACTAAGGGGGTGTCTAGCTTAGGAGTGCTGATTTTTCCAGCCAGTGGCCAAGTAGAACAGAGCAACACGAATAGAGGAAGTTTATCTACATTGAACTCTTTTATAGGAACTGTGTTGCTGAAAGGCTTAAAGTCAGCCATGGTGAAGACTTCTGGAGAAGGTCATTTAAGACTTTTCTGTGGGCCTGATACAGAGGGGAAGACAGGGAAGGCAGGGGATGAGAGCAGCTCCGTGGATCTGAGGATGAGGAAAAAGAGATATAAAAGAATTATGGGAAAGGGGTTTGGGATTTTCCTGGCAACAAAACTTGAGCAGTAGAACAGGTAGAGCAGAGGGGAAGACGGGAGTGAGTATCCCAAAAAGCCTGTGAGGGACTTTAAATTCTTAGTAACCTGTTTTCAGTGATGACAAAGCAACTTTAAAGGCCATTTTAATTACATCTTTGATAGGCGTCTGAGGGCACTCCTTAGCTGGTTTGAGCTTTGGGTTAGCTGGTAAGAGGACCTGGTGGGACCCGGTGTGGGCACTGACAGGAGGAGAGAGGAGTGAGTGGGTGGAAGGGTACCTCAGTACCTGCAAGCTCAGCAAGGGGCAATGGTCTGAGAACCGACGGAAATTTGGGTTTTTGATCTAGTAACTGGAGCTGAGAAATCAGGTTGCTGATGTGGGAGTGACAGCAGAGAGTCTGGGGCAGAAGGCTGCGGGTGAGTATCTATTGGAGAAGCATAGTTCAGGATTTGAGCATAGGAGGGAAAAGGCCTACACGTAGGGGAATTTCCTTCCACACTTTTGAGCACTTGTCGAAGTTGAAAAGGTCACGCAAAATTTGAGGATCTAGAGACCCTTCTGGTGGCCATCGGTTTTTGTTATCTAACTGGTAATATGGCCAATGCTGTGTACTGAATTTGATGAGGAGTTTTGCTTCCACCAGGTAGCCCCTGTATCCTCACATCCCCATTATTTACAGAATAAGTTGGCTTTTCCCCCACACAGTCGTGGCTGTTTTTGGCTTTGGTAGTCCGCCAGGCAAACATAGTAATCTAGGCTAGCCAACCTGCATCTGGCTCGCGTGTCCCTACATCCATAATGTTTGTTTCCATTATCTATTGTATGGAAAGTATTTAATGGAATTTTTGGGGATCCTCTTCATCAGGGATTTCCCAATAGGAAAGACGTATAGCCAGCTGACAAATTTCTTGGTGGAGAGATGGCCACCAGGTCCCTAAGTGGGCTGTATGTGCGATAGACCATACTTCTTGTCTAGTAGGATTTGTGATCAGCCATCGCTGCTGAACGGGTTGATGAGGGTTAGGACTACTGGTGACCAATTGGAGAGTCTATAGTCTTATTCACATGGCGAATATACAATTTGAAAATGTTACCAGTCTTTTTCATTTTTCAGCCAGATTCTGGACAGGGCACAGGCTTGAGATGAGAATTAGGAACCAGGAAGTGATTCCGTCTAACTTTAGCACTGTAGGTGTTATAAGTAGCACCTGGTATGGTCCTGTCCAGCCGGGTTCCAGGGATGACACCTGATGTTGTCTTATGTAGACAAAGTCTCTTACTTGATATAGATGTGGAGTACCCTCTTCAGCAGGTTGGTAGGCAGTGGCCAGCTGTTTCCACAGGTATTGCTGAGTTCCTTCCAGAACTTTAAGTCTGTCAAGCAAGGTGGTGTGGAAGGGATCGTTAGATCTTTGAGTTAGGGTTAGGTCCCTTACTGGAGATGGGGCCCCATAGAGAATTTCATAGGGGGTGAGGTTACACAAAGAAACAGAGGGAGTATTTCTTGCATGAAATAGTGCATAAGGCAGGAGCATAGTCCAATCTTTTATGCTACTCTTTAAGCTTAATTCCGTTTAGGTCTCTTTAATGGTTCTATTTAATTTTTTTACCTGTCCTGAACTCTGGGGTCTATAAGCACAATGTAACTTCCAATTAATCCCCAGGGTCCTGGCTAACCCCTGAGTTACCTGGGCCATGAACGCTGGTCCATTATCAGACCCTATTACCTTAGGCAGGCCGTACCTTGGAAAAATATCTTTCAGGATCTTCTTGACCACCATTTGCGCCTTTTTTTTTGGGGGGGGGGAGGCTTCAATCCATCCTGAAATATATCTACAAAGAGTAGGAGATATTTAAGTCCATACCATGCTTGCTTAATTTCAGTAAAGTCCACTTCCCAGAATTGTCCTGGTCTGGTTCCTCGTAGGTGCTTTCCTGCAGGAAAGTTGGAAGAGTAAGCATTAACCTATTGACAGACCCGACAGGCTTTTTTTTACCTGTTCAGTTATTTCCTTTCACTGTGAGTCGGTTAGTGGAAAACTCTGTTCTTGATCCTTCAGGAATGCCTGCAATTTCTTTGAACCAAGGTGAGTGAACTGATGTACATTTTTAACGTAGTGTAGTGCTTTCTGAAATTTCAGGCTTTGCTCAGTGAAGTTGAGGAGTACAGTGTCAGTGTCCTTAGATATTATCAAAAGCTTGCTGGATCTCAGGGGTCCATTAGAATTGGGCATCTCCTTTAACAGCGGGTGTAAATGAGAAGTTAAGGACCCAAACACAGGAATCCTTAACCTGCAAAACCCAGCAGTCCCAAGAAACTCTCTGTGTTGTCTGCTGTTAGATGGGGGTGGTTTCTGCACAACCGTTTGATTTCTGGGCTCAGTGAGCCATCGTTTACTGCCCCTAAAGGAATAGCCCAGGAAGATTACTTCTTGCTGGCAAATTTGGGCCTTTTAGGAAGAAGCTCTATACCCGAGTTGAGGAAGCTCACATAATACTGCTTGGGTCCCAGATTCACAGATATCCTTGGTGTTGGGTGCCAGTAGCAGGTCATCCACGTATTGAAGCTGGGTGACTTCGGGGTGCGTAGTTCTGAAGCTGTTGAGATCTCTTTGGAGGGCTTCATCAAAGAGAGTGGGGGAGTTTTTCAACCATTTTGGGGAGTCTAGTCCAAGTTAGTTGACCACACGTTCCAGTTTCTGGGTCTACCCACTAGCAAGCAAACAGCAACTGACTATATTTATGCAGAGGCAAGCAAAAGAAAGCATCTTTTAAGTCCAGAACAGTATACCATTTCCTCTCAGGGTTCAGAGTGATAAGCAGATTGTACGGATTAGGTACACTGGGGTGAATGTCCTACACTCTGTTGTAGGTCTCTCTTATGTCTTTAATGGGGGATAGTCCCCGGCTCCTGGCTTTTTATACTGGTACCGGGGGAGTGTTTTAGGATGATTGACAAGGCCTTAGGACCCTAAGGCCAGATATTTCTGAATATGGGGCCTTATCCCATCTTTAGCTTTTTTGCTCAGAGGATATTTTTTGACATTGATTGGGGAGGCTGAGGTTTTGAACTCCACTGTTTTTGGAGGTTGTTTCATGGCTAGTCCTAACCCAGCAGTTTTTTTCCAGGCATCTGGGTAATCTGTTATCCATTTCTGGGGTAGCTTGCCTGTTTGATCAGTCTTGGGGGGTGTGAAGAGTTGCTGTTCATCTTCTACTGACATATTTAAAGCCGTGAATATAGGAGTTTATACTAAAGGATTTAGAAATATCATTTTGGGGCCTTCATGGTTAAAAGTCATTTTGGCCCGGAGCTTGGTGAGCAGATCTCTGCCCATCAATGGGGCCAGGCATTCTGGGATTATTAGGAAGGAGTGATGGATTTTTCCTTTCCTCATGTCCATGGTTTTCTTAGTTGTCTAATTCCCATATTTACTGGTGTTAGCACTTTGAACTAGAGAGCTTTTATTTGATAGAGGGCCCAGTGGGGCCTTAAGGACTAAGTATACTGCCCCTGTATCCACTTCAAAGATTACTGGGGTCCCCTCCACATCAAAAGTTACCCTGGGTTTATTGGGAGTCTAGCAATCTGGGGCTCAGTGCTCACTTGAATAGAGCAGAGAGCAATGAGAACAGCTTAAGCAGAGCTTATATACTTTCCTTGAAGAGGGCAGGGAGGGAAGCTTATTGATGGGTCAGGGCGAGTGGGCGGTTTGCGTGCAAACAGGTGAGGGTGTACATTCTCTGTTTGGCAGTCAGGGACAGCACATTCTGGGGAAAAAATTAGCAAACAGTCCTCAAGGTTTCAACAGTGTTTTGTTAAGCATACAGAAAAACAGGAAGTGACAAGTACCTATCTTATTAACCTTTCACCAAATCCTAAATGGAAAGTGAGCATGGATTTCTAAAAACATCCATTTCCAGGTTGCTTAATGCTCGCAAATCAATCCTATTGGTGACTACATATTTGTTGCTTTCTAAGATTATATATTCAACCTCAACCCTGTTGAAAATGACTAATACTAACCCTCACTTTATGCTTTTCCTGATTTCCTAATGTTTCCATTGATATCTGCTTTCATACATATTTTCCTGAGTTCATCATTGTGACTGACTCTTTACATGTGCTGAAATTTACATTCACTCTCTATCCGAAACCCTATTGCTACAGAACTTTTGTTCGAAATCCTATACTCACTCTTTTTTCTATACCTACCAACTATCTTCCTAATCCTACCGACTATCCCTTTTTGACTGGAAATTCTCTTTGACAATCAATCATCCAAGGTACAAGGTCCTATGCCATTGTATATCAATTTATCTGAGACATCTGTGCAGAATATAATTCAAAGCTAAGTATCCCAATCAACAGCCCAATGCCCTTCTTGGATTCAAACCTTATCTAGATTTCTGTTTTCATACTTATATTTCACCTATATATTCTCGTAAATATCGCGAGTTCCCAATACCATTGTTCATTCCTCAGTATGATTTCTAACCTAAATCAAACCTGTTATTACTCTAACCATACACTGTACCCTCAAACTAACTGTACAGAAGAGCCGGGAGAGAGTTTGTCTTACAATACAGTAATGTAGGGGCTCTTCCACCTGCTGAGAACATCAAAGGTACAAGCAGAAATGATACCCTGGAGAAGTTGCAGGCAGCTATGAAGGAACTAATAGAGCAAAAGTCATCTTCCATGACAAACAACCTGGTCAGTATTAAGGGATGTGTCTGAATCAGCCTCTCCTTTCTTAATGTAGAGAAGATTGATCAAACCATGCCTGTGTGGAGAGCTGTTCCCAGGTGCCTATGGTTGATATACCATTCTAACTTGTGAAAGTGTCACAGGAAGTAGTGGCAGCCTCCATCTCATGGGAACCTTGGATGAATCTGGTAGGACAAAGTGGTTGCCAAGGCAGTGACCTCATTCAGTTCCTGAAGGAAGTGACCTCACCTCACTTTCCTGGTGATGGAAATCTCTGAATTTGGGATCCAGGAAGCCAGGCACCGAGAGCCAGTCCAAGTCCCAATCCCAGTGGTCTCACTTGTTTGGATTTACCAAGGACAGAGTCAGTCTTCCTTGGTACCTACTGATATGAGGATTGCCAAATGCCTGAAGAGCTCTGAAGAGGGGCCTTTACTGAGAAAGCAGGTAGTGGTTCACCGCTGGCTGTTGACAACTTCACAGAGTTGGCCAAGGAGACCAGATCTGAGACAGTACAGGCCATTTTAGGGGAACATAGTATGGCCCACTATTCAGAGGACACTCCGGATAGTCACAGACCTACTTGAGTTAAGGAGGTGCCTTTGTGGGTGTGGGTGTGAGTTTGTGGTTTTGTCTCATGTTCTGAGAATAGGTAGGAAAGGCTGTTTTTTTGATTGGAGTGGACTGTTTCTAGAAAGTCGTTTGACTAGGCGAGTGCTTCTATGTCTGTGTATCCCACTCTGTCCATGGTTGTAGACATTCGAAAAGAGAATGTATCAATGTATGTGTCCTGTCTAGTGGAAAACTTTCCAGCATTCATCAGGCCTAGTTGATGAATGGACTGTGGCTTTCCTTATGGATGGGCAACACCTACTAACTTCCTAAGTTCCTGTTTTCTTCCTGAATTCTGGCCACTCTCCAGAATAGCCTCATAGTTTTGTGTCCAAGATACATACCACCCCCAAGCTCTGTGACATGGCCATGTACTTGATAGCTATACGAAATGGGAACATCTTAGAAAACTCAGACATCATTGTGACCAGTAAACGCTCAGTGAAGAACCCATATTTTGGTTCATTTGCTTACCTATTGTTCTGTTGCCCTGAATGTCAGGAAGGTCTTTGCCTCAGGCCACCCCTTTGTGAAGCCTGAATAAAACAGTTTTAAAATGGAAATAAATGGGAATAACTTGTGGTTCTTTGCTTTGGAAAGGGATGTGTTTGAATCAGCCTCCTAGCCCTGTATGAGGTTGTGGCTTAAATTTTCAGCACATGATGGATCTAAAGATAGATACCATGTGTGCAATCAAAACCATAATGGCAAAAATTCAGTAATTGTGGATGAGTCTCTTGCCTTCCTCTGTTAGGTACCTGACCTCTATCAAGTGAGACAGGGATCCTTTTGGTCAAATGAGTTTTTCAAAGTCCTGCAGAGGTGCTTGTGTTTTCTCGTGACTCCAAATCACATAAAAAAATCTATACCTGAGAGTCAATAGTGCTCAAATTGGAGAAGCAGAGCAGTATTAACGGCAGGCCTATTTGATCACTTCTGGTTCACAGGAAGGGTGTCCAGGCCACCCTGACTTTAGGCAAATGAGGGGCAAGGGAGAATATTTTGGACACTGTCTTGGGATGCGTCCCGCATGGAAACCTCCAGCCAGAGTTTATGATGAGTGTCTATATTTAACAAGATGAGGGCCATGTGGGAGTGTTTTGGTTTTAATTGTGGTCATTCGTGTGGCGGTTGGAAGAGATGACTGGATCCAAATGGGCTTGAACTATGGTGTCATTCCCCTTAGAGACTGAGTTCTGGAACTTACCTCAGAGAAATATTGCCATGAATTGTGTTGGGATTTAGGAGGCCACGCATGAGAGTCACCCTTGGAAACTGAGATCTAGGCCCAGTGTCGCTTTCCACAGAGCACTGGGAATCTCAGGAGGATATCACACAATTTTATTCTGAAAAACTTGTCAGACATATTTGATAGTCAAAACACACATGGACCTCAATTGTAGACCTCAATGGGCCTTGCTTCATGTGACCTTTTGGCCACTCTTTGGGAAGCCTTGCCTGTGACAGTTCTCCAGAGCTTTCATTGAAATGAGCTTCCTCACCATTAAATAATTTCTGAATGAATTGAAACCCACAGTGTCTCCAACTTCATCCTTGAAAATTGGCTAGATAAATACCATGAAATTTTTGAAATTTCCTTGACCAGGTGGCACTGGAGAACATTTGGATGTCCAGTTGCTGATCATGAGTGTACCAGACAGTGTGTTGATTGACTGGTTTTCATGAAAATGGTGTAGAAAAGAGATGCCAGTCATTTGAAGCCTGTTGAGTAATGGGCCCAGAGCGGGGGTGAGCAAGTGTGTGACAAAACATCTGTGGTGGGGTCATGTGGATCTGCCATTGGCTTCCAAATGGCTTGAGACTGACATGGTGCAGCCAGCAGATCCTGTATGTAAAGACATCTGGTTATATAGAGAGGTTTCAGGGCAATGTTCAAAATCAGGTTTCTATGGTCAAGGGAGCAACCTATGTGGTATACAAGCCCTGTTGGTGCATTCTCCTGCAGACCCTGACCCACCACACGTGAAAGAACTTCCTCCAGCCCTTTGTCCCAGTTGAACTCCTTGTATTTCATGAAGCAAATACCAAACTCCGAGTGCAGTATCAAGAAACGTTTTGAAAAGTGGAGGATGACCTAATGGCTTAGCAGTCTACATGGGGAGACACTTAGACCCAGTGGCCATAGTTTACCTACAAAGAGAGAAATCAACACTGCTGCTTCATGTTCATTGGAGAATTATAAACCATGTCCTCCAGGTCACAGATGTGCAGACCAAGCTTTGATTGTCTCACTAGAAAGGAAGCTAAAGCTCCTGACAACAACATATATTTCAAGTGCCCAACCTAGAGGCAGTTTCTCCAGAAGTCTTTAGGCTGGTAAATCTCCATGTTTGTGGAGATTTTACACTTTCCCTTACTTTTGGAAACTCCTCTACCAACTCCAAGGTTGTGAACTCCTGAACATTTTTCATTTCAGATATGCATTCAAAGATTGTCTAACTCTTCTCCTCTAAATGTGTCTTACTTGGGGTGAAGGTAATGTCAAGGCATTGTTCTGAATGAGAGTGGGAAAATTTTTGTGTAGCACACATTTGCATACACATTGATTCATTTTACAATTTTCCATTTGAAATACTGAATTCTTGACACTATCTCATACCCTACTAGACTCTGACTACTAATCCTAATATGATGGAGAAAAATACCCAAACAGAATGAAAATACAAGCAGTTTACAGCAGGCATGGTGTATTGTTGGACTTCCTTTTTGCATGATAGAGGGTAGGTATTCTAAATCTACTCAATTTTTAATTGAAATAGTCCTCCATGTGTTTTTAATGTTAACACATATGTAAATTCCTGTCTTCCTTTCTATGCAGCCTACTCAGCACATGTATTTTTATATGCAAATATAGAATCCTACGTGGTCTCACACGTACATTTTTTTGAGTTGGCTGACTGGGCAGAAACAAGTTGTGAGAAGAGATCTCGTAAACGCTGGTGGAACTGAAAATTAAAACTATGGGTGAGCTTCCCAGTAGAACAATTTATACATAAATCCATGTTCAGTAAAATAAATATATTTTCATCTGTGGATGATATATATTACTGATAAATTACGTTTGGCATATATATTGATACTTTTTAATGTATTTTTGTGTTTTTCTGTATATATATATATATATATATATACACACACACACACACTCTCCAGATTTTATAAAATATGAAATATATGTCTCTTATATACACTCCATCAATTCATTCATATTCATGTATGTGGATTTATAATCAACTTTTCACAAGATTATTCTCAGAAATATTCATCTACCTGAAATACATATTTGTTTCCCAGTATGAGAACTAACTTCAATCAATGGTGCTTACAAATCCTAATATTTTTACAGTAACAGACCCAGTTTAACATCAATGCAAGTAGATTCCTATGGGACTTAATGTCTATTTTGACCTTTATTTTAATTCAACACTGGTACATTAGTATTTCTTCAGTTTTTGCACATCATAGGACATATATTTCATCCACAAGTTAGCAAATTAATAAGAATTTGTTTCACTTCCTGCTTCAGAACACATGAATTCTTCCATGTTACTTGACTGGTCTTTTCATGAGACTTCTTTCCAAACACATTATTTTCGATTTCCATAATCAATTTTGAAGCTAAACTCACACACTCTTCATGATAAACTATAACATTAATATTACCATTAGATGTAAAACTGGTTGGAATGAATGTATGTATATCAATATAAAATTTCCTGTATATTTTCACATTTCAATTCAATCCATTATTTAAAGTTGGAACCAGTTATGTTATTTATTCACTGTATGGTCTATTAATGCATTATCTCTATATTCATAAACACAGTGTACACCTATTTGTCCCCCCATTACTAATTTGTACCTCTTCAAAATATTGCTCCCAGAAATGGTGGAAGAAATACTGATGTCACCTTATCTATATATACATTTTATCACAGTAATATTCTGGACACAAAAAGCAAAGGTCAAACTCATGATTGTATCAAAGCCTAAATGGAAAGTGAGCATGGATTACCAAAAACAACCATGTCCTGGTTACCTAATGCTCTCAAATGTCAATCCTATTGATGACTACATATTTGTTTCTTTCTAAGATTATATATTCAACCTCAAGCCTGTTGGAAATGTCTAATTCTATCACTCACTTTACACTTTGCCTGATTTCCTAATATCTCTATTGATATCTGCTTTCCTACATATTTTCCCTAGTTCATCATTGTGACTCATACTTCACATATGCTGACATTTACATTCACTCTCTACCCGAAACTCTATTGCTAAAGAACTTTTGGTCCAAATCCTATACTCACTCTTCTTTATAAACCTACTGACTATCTTACTAATCCTACTGACTATCACTTTTTAACTCGATGTTCTCTTCAACAATCAATCATTCAAGGTAAAAGGTCCTATGCCATTTTATATCAATTCATCTGAGACACATGTGCAGAACATAATTCAAACCTAAGTATCCCACTCAAGGGCCCAATGCCCTTCTGGCTTCATATCTTACCTACATTTCTGTTTTCATACTTATATTTCACCTATATATTCTTGTAAATATCACAGGTTCCCAATACCATTATTCATCCGGCAGAGAGATTCCTAACCCAAATCGAACATGTTATTAACCCTAAATATACACTGTTACCTCAATCTAACTTTACAGAAGAGGAGGGACAGAGTTTCTCTTTAAATACCGGAATGTAGGGAATCTTCCACCTGCTGAGAACATCAAAGGTCCATGTAGAAATAATCCCTGGAGAAGATGTAGGCAGCTGTGAAGTTCCCGAGAGAGCAAAAGTCATCTTCCATGGCAAACAACCTGGTGAGGATGAAGGGATGTGTCTGTATCAGCCTCTATCAACTTAATGTAGAGAAGATAGACCAAACCAGGCCTGTGTGAAGAGGTGTTCCCAGGTGCCTATGGTTGATATACCATTCTAACTTTTGAAAGTGTTACAGAAAGTAGGAACAGCCTCCATCTCATGGGCCCTTAGAAGTAACTATTTGGACAAAGTTGTTGCCAAAGCAGTGACCTCATTCAGTTTCTGAAGGAAGTGACCTCACCTCACTTCCTTTGTGATGGAACTCTCTGAACTTGGGATCCAGGAAGAATGGCACCCAGAGCCAGTCGCAGTCCCAGGCCCAGTGGTCTCACTTGCTTCAATTTACCAAGGACAGAGTCAGTCTTTCTTAGTGCCTACAGATGTGAGGATGTTCAAATGCCAGAAAAGCTCTGAAGAGGGGCCTTTCCTGAGAAAGCAGGTAGTGGCTCACCCATGGCTAATGACAACTTCACAGAATTGGCCAAGGAGACCAGATTTGAGACACGACAGGCCATTTGGGGGGAATATAGTATGGCCCACCATTCAGAGGACACTCTGGGTAATCACAGAACTACTTGGAGCAAAGGTGGTGCCTTTGTGGGTGTGGGTGTATGTTCATGGTCTTGTCTCATGTTCTGAGAATAGGTAGGAAAGACTGTTTGTTTGGATTGGCGTGGACTGTTTCTAGTTAGTCATTTTGCAATGCGAGTGCTTCTATGTCTGTGTATCCCACTGTGTCCGTGGTTGTAGACATTAGAAATAAGAATGCATCAAAGGATGTGTCCTGTCTAGTAGAAAGCTTCCCAGCATTCATCTTGCCCAATTTATAAATGGACTGTGGCTTTTGTTATCAAAGGGCAACACCTGATATCTTCATAAGTTTCTGTTTTCTTTCTGAATTCTGGACACTCTGCAGAATAGCTTCATGGTTTTGTGTCCAAGATATTTACCACCTAAAAGCTCTGTTATATGGCCATGTAGTGGGTAGCTAGTGTGACCAGGAAAGTCTCAGTGGAGAAACCCTGATTTGGGCTTTTTGCTTACCTATTGTTCTGTTGCCCTGAATATCAGGAAGGTATTTACCACAGGCCAATTCTTTGTGAAGCCTGAAGAAAAAAGTTTTCAAATGGAAATGAATGGACATCACCTGTAGCTCTTTGCTTAATTGCTTTGGAAATGGATTTGTCTGAAACAGCCTCTTGGCCCTGTGTGAGGCTGTGGTTAGATTCTCAGCACATGATGGATCCCATGTGTTCATCCAAAACCAAAATGATCAAAAGAGCAGTCATTGCGGATGAAGTCTCTTGCCTTCCTCTGTAAGGTTCCTGACCTCCATCAAGTGAGAAGAGGGATTCTTTGGGTCAAATGCATTCTTTAAAGCCAAGGAGAGGCAAGCCCAAAGGTGCTTGCATTTTCTCATGCTTCCAATTCACATAAAGAATCTAAACCCCACAGTCAGTCGTCCTCAAATTGGAGAAGCAGAGCAGTATTAACGGCACACTATTTGATCACTCCAGGTTCACAGGAAGGTGTTCAGGCCACCCCGACTTTAGGCAAATGAGGGGCAAGGGAGCTAACTTTGGACACTATCTTGTTCTGCATCCCTCATGGAAACCTCCAGCCAGAGTTTATAATGAGTATCTATATGGAAGAAGATGAGGGCCTTGTGGGAGTGTTTGGGTTTTAATTTTGGAAGTTTGTGTGGCGGTTGAAAAAGATGACTGGCTCCACCTGGTCTTGAACTCTGGTGTGATTCCCTTTAGAGACTGAGTTCTGGAACTGACCTCAGAGAATTATTGCCATGAGTTGTGTTGGGATTTTAGGAGGCCATGAATGACAGTCGCCCTTTGAAACTGAGATCTGTGCCCAGAAAGGCTTTCCACAAGGCACGAGGAATCTCAGCCAGAATATCACATGATTTTATTCTGAAAGACTTGGCAGCCATAGTTGAGAGGCAAAACACACATGATCTCACATTGCAGACCTCAATGGGCCTGGCTTCATGTGACCTTTTGGCGACCCTTTGGGAAGCCTTGCCTGTGAGTGTTCTCCAGAGCTTTCATTGAAATGAGCTTCCTCAACATTTAAAGGTTCCTGAGTGAATTGAAAATCATAGTGCCTCCAACTTCATCCTTGAAAAATGGCTAGAGAAATACCATGGAATTTTTGAAATTTTCATGACCAGGTGGCACTGGAGAACTTTTTGATGTCCAGTTGCTGATCATGAGTATACCAGACAGTGCCTTGATTGACTGCGTTTCTTAAAAATGGTGTAGAACAGAGATGCCAGTAAGTTGGAGCCTGCTGAGTAGTGGGCCTAGAACAGTGGTGGGCAGGTGTGTGATAAAACATCTGTGTTGGGGCCATGTAGATCTGCCATTGGCTTCCAAATGGCTTGTAACTGACATGGTGCAGCAAGCAGACCCTTATATGTAAAGGCATCTTGTTATATGGAGAGGTTTCAGGGCAATTTTCAGAATCAGGATGCTATGGTCAAGGGGTCAAACTATGTGAAATAGAAGCCTGACTGGTGCATTCTCCTGCAGACCCTGAGGCACCACATGTGACAGAACTCCCTCCAGCACTCTGACCAAGTTGAACTCCTTGTATTGTGAAGCAAATAACAAACTCCCAGTGCTCTACTAAGAAAAGTAGAGCATGATCAATTAGCTTCACAGTCCACACAGATTGACCCTTAGACTCCAGTTGCCACAGTTTACCTACAAAGTGAGAATTCAGCACTGCTGCCTCATGTTCATTGGAAAATAAGATACCATGTCCCCCAGGTCACATAGATGCAGACCAGTTTTGATGCTCTCACTATAGAGGAAGCTAAAGCTTCGGACCACAACATACATTTTAAGTGCCCAAACTCAGAGGCAGTTTCTCAATATGTCTTTAGGCCTGAAGAGCTCCATGTTTGTGGAGTGTTTACCCTGTCCCTTACTTTTGGAAACTCCTCTACCACCTCCAAGCTTGTGAACACCGAGAATATTCCATTCCAGATATGTATTCACAGATTTTCTAACTCTTCTCCTCTAATTGTGTCTTATTAGGGGAGAAGGTAATGTCAAGGCATTGTTCTGAATGAGAGTGGGAAGATTTTTGTATCACACATATTTGCAAACACAATGGGTTTATTTTCCTATTTTCTATTCGAAATACTGAATCTCTGACACTAATCCATAACCTACTAGACTCTGACTACTAATCCTAATATGATGGAGAATAGTAACCCTAACAGAATGGAAATACAAACAGTTCAGAGAAGGCATGGTGTATACTTGGACTTCCCTTTTGCATTATATGGGGTTGGAGTTATAAATATAGTCAATGTTTATTGAAATATTTCTCCATGTGTTTTTAACGTTAACAAATATGTGAATTCCTCTCCCCTTTCTCTGTCACCTATTCAGCACATGTATTTTTATATGCTCATATAGAATACTACCTGGTATCACACAGACTTTCTTCTGAGGTGGCTGACTTGGCAGATACAAATTGTGAGAAGAGATCACTCCTCCTAAACCCTTTTGGAACTGAAATTTCAACCTATGGGTGAGCCTCCTAGTTGAACAACATTATACATAAATCCATTTTCAGTAAAATGTATTTTTTTGGATATGTGAAGGATATATATTTCATTTTGAATTTCGATTGGCATATATATTGCTACTTTTTAATGTCTGTGAGTGTGTTTCTGTGTGTGTGAATATATATATATATATATATATATATATATATATATATATCACTCTCCAGATTTTTCAAAATATGAAATATATGTGTCTTATTATACACTCCCTAAAATCATTCATATTCACGTATGTGGATTTATAATCAACTTTTCACAAGATTATTCTCAGAAATTCAGATTATTCATTCACCTGAAATACATATTTGTTTCCTAATACTGAAAACTAACTTCAGTAAATGCTGCATACAAAGCATAATATTTCATCATTGCCTGATGGCCACGAATAGAGTGCATCACACCCAGTGTAACGCGCCACTGCACAGGTGAATAACGAGATAGAACCACAAAAAACTATCTTGTTAAGAACTTACAGCAAAATGGGGGTGCACCAAAACCTATAAGAAAGATTTTTAGCACTGAGATCTGGTAATTGGGTCTGAAAAACGAGCCAAATGTGCAACCGGAGATCCGGTCTGACTGATCCTCAAAACAATAGAGTGTCTGGGTTCCAATAGACACCCTCCACACCCAACAAATGACAGGCCCAGAATACAGATTGAACTGCAGAGAAGCATCACTCAGGGGAAATCTAGTCTAGCAGGAGAAACCAGGACTAGCAGGAGAAACCAGGGGACTAGAGGCCAGGCTCTTGTGACTGGGAAGCTGGAGAACACAGAAGCGCAGGTGACAGTCCACCTGCTGTCCGCGTGACTGGGCATCTGGAGAACACCGGCGCGCAGGAGACCGACTGCGCCACTGGGTGGCTAGTGATTGCCCACCCGCCAGTGACCTAGAGCTGAAACCAACTGGAGACAGTCCAGTTCCATCCCCGTATTCGAACATTTCGGCAAGGAGCCTGTGCCCGCCAAAGCAGAGGGGTGACGTCACTGGAGCTCGGCCTTCGGAATTCCCTACAAGTGGAATCCACTTTAGCAGGCATAGTCTACCAACACAAAGGAGAGACAACAGAGATACACAACACCGAAACAAATCTATAGAATAAAACAGAAACACAGCAATCAAATAGAGCTGGAAAGTAACATGAGCATCATGAAAAAACAAGGGAAAGAAAGGAGTACAAACAATGCAGGACAACTTAATTCTACAGGAGGACCTAGAAGCATCAGAAACAGGGATAGGGAAAGAACTTAAGGCATTCCTAACTCAGATGGAAAGGAATATTAGAGAAGACATGAGGCAGCAAGTCCAAGCAATAAAAGTATATTTTGAAAATGAATTAAACAAACAAACTCAAATGGCAAACAACGAGCTTTACCAGGAGATAGAGATCTTATAAGAAATCAAACAGTAATACTAGAAATGCAGGAAAGTATTAACCAAATTAAAAACTCAAACGAGAATATTACAAATAGACTAGATCAAGCAGAAGTCAGAATATCAGATAATGAAGACAAAGTTTATCAACTTGAAAAGAATATAATCAACACAGAAAAGAGGCTTAAATCCCACTAGCAATCTATTCAAGAGATATTGGATGTCATAAAAAATGAGAGTCATTGGGATAGAAGAAGGCATAGAGATTCAAACCAAAGGAATGGAGAACATATTAAATAAAATAATTCTAGAAAACATCCCAGAGATGAAAGATGGATCGGATTGTCAAATCCTGGAAGCCTACAGGACCCCAAACATTCAAAATCATAATAGACAAACTCCAAGACATATAATTATGAAGATAGCCAACATACAGAACAAGGAGAGAATATTAAACACTATAAGAGAAAGGAGGCAGATTACATTCAGGGGAAAACCAATTAGGTTAATGACTGATTTTTCATCACAGACTTTGAAAGCGAGAAGATCCTTGAACAATGTATTTCAAATGCTGAAAAATAATGGATTCCAACCAAGAATACTGTATCCAGCAAAATTAAGGTTCAGATTTGAAAACGAAATTAAAGTCTTTCACAATAAACAAAAGCTAAAAGATTTCGCAGCCAGAAAACCAGCACTGCAAAGCATTTTGAGCAAAATACTACAAGAAGAGGAATTGATAAATAGTGCCGAAAATTAACAGCAGGAGGTATCTCAGTAAAGGGGGAGGAAAATAACCAAAAAAGTAAAAACTAGCCAAACTAAAACATAATAAATAAATAAACATGATTGGAAGAACAAATCATATTTCAATTGTAACCTTAAATTTTAATGGATTATATTCACCAATCAAGAGAATGGGCTAGTAACCTGGATCAAAAAAAATAAATCCAACAATATGCTGCCTTAAGGAGACTCATATGGTAGGAAAAGACATACACAGGGTGAATGTAAAAGGTTGGGAAAAATCATACCACTCACATGGCCCTCAGAAGCAAGAAGGAGTGGCCATACTCATGTGGAATAAAATCAACTTCAAACCTAAGTTAATCAAAAGGGATAAAGAAGGACACTATATTCTGTTAAAAGAAACCATCCACCAACAAGACATAACAATTATGAATTTGTATGCACCAAGCAATGGAGCTGCAATGTTCATAAAACAAACTCTCCTCAAGTTCAATAGCCAAATAGACTACAACACAATAATTATGGGTGACTTCAAGACACCACTCTCGGCATTAGACAGATTCTCTAGACAAGAACTGAATAAAGAAACTATCAAACTCAACAGCACAATTTGTAACCTAGACTTGAACGACATATATAGAATATATCAGCCATCATCAAGTGGATACACGTTCTTCTCAGTTTCACATGGATCCTACTCAAAGATAGACCATATATTATGCCATAGGGCAATTCTTAGTAAATATAAAAGCATGGAGATTATACCATGCACTATATCTGATAATAATGGAATGAAACTGGAAATCAATGATGAAAGAAGGAAGGAAAAATCCTACATCACATGGAAAATGAACAACATGCTACTGAATGATCACTGGGTTACAGAAGACATAATGGAGGAGATAAAAAAAATTCTTAGAGACAAATGACAATACAGACACAACATACCAGAATCGATGGGACACAATGAAAGCAGTTTAAGAGGGAAGTTCATTTCTTGGAGTTCTTTCCTCAAAAAAAGAAAAAAATCAACAAATAAATGAACTCACACTACACCTCAAAAACCTAGAAAAGGAAGAGCAAAACAACAGCAAATGTAGTAGAAGACAAGAAATAATTAAATTTAGAGCAGAAATCAACAAAATTGAAACAAAAAAAATTTAAAAATTTGATAAAACTAAAAGTTGGTTCTTTGAAAAAATAAATAAGATTGACAGGCCCACAGCCATGCTAATGAAGAGAAGAAGAGAGAGAACTCAAATTACTAACATACGGGATGAAACAGGCAATATCACAACAGACACTACAGAAATACAGAAGATAATTAGAAAGTATTTTGAAACACTATATTCCAATAAATAGAAGATAGTGAAGATATCGATGAATTTTTTAAGTCATAAGATCTGCCCAGATTGAGTCAGGAAGACACACGCAATTTAAACAGACCAATAACAAAGGAAGAAATGAAAGAAGCCATCAAAAACTACCAACCAAAAGAAGCCATGGACCGGATGGGTATACAGCGGAGTTCTACAAAACCTTTAAAGAAGAATTAATACCAATATTTTTCAAGCTATTTCAAGAAAAACAAAAAGAAGGAGCTTTTCCAAATTTATTCTATGAGGATAAATCACCCTGATCCCGAAACCAGACAAAGACACTTCAAAGAAAGAAAACTACAGACCAATATCTCTAATGAACTTCGATGCAAAACTTGTCAATAAAATCCTGGTGAATCGAATACAAAAGCATATCAAAAAATTTGTGCACCATGATCAAGTAAGATTCATCCGTGGGATGCAAGGCTTGTTCAATATACGGAAATCAATAAATGCCATTCACCACATCAATAGACATAAAGACAAGAACCATATGATCATCTCAATAGATGCAGAAAAAACATTTGACAAAGTTCAGCATCACTTTATGTTCAAAACACTAGAAAAACTAGGGATAACAGGAACTTACCTCAACATTGTAAAAGCTATATATGCTAAACCTCAGGCTAGCATCATCCTAAATGTGGAAAAACTGAAGGCATTCCCTCTAAAATCTGGAACAAAACAGGGATGCCCTCTATCACCACTTCTATTCAATTTAGTTCTTGAAATACTAGCCAGAACAATTAGACAGACAAAAAAAATTAAAGGCATAAAAATAGGAAAAGAAGTATTTAAATTATCGCTATTTGCAGATATCATGAAAATATATTTAACAGACCCCAAAGGGTCTACAATGAAACGGCTAGAGTTAATAAATGAATTCAGCAAAGTGGCAGAATATAAAATTAACACGCATAAATGAAAGGCATTCCTGTATGTCAGCAACAAAACCTCTGAAATGGAAATGAGGAAAACCACTCCATTCACAATATCCTCAAATAAAATAAGATACTTGGGAATCAACCTAACAAAAGACGTGAAAGTTTTATATACTGAAAACTACAGAACCCTAAAGAGAGAGAGAGAAGAAGATCTTAGAAGATGGAAAAACAAAAGACCCAGAATAGCAAAAGCAACTCTAAACAGAAAATATGAATCTGGAGGTATAGTGATACCAGAGTTCAAACTGTACTAAAAGCAATAGTAACAAAAACAGCATGGTACTGGTAACAAAATAGGCAGGTGGAACAATGGTACAGAATAGAGGACACAGAAACCAATCCTCAAAATTACAACTTTCTTATATTTGAAAAAGGGGCTAAAAGCATGCAATGGAAGTAGGATAGCATCTTCAAACAATGGGGTAGGGAAAATTGGGGAAAGGTGGGGCAAGGGAGAGAAGTGAACAACAGCAGATGAGGTAGAGAAAGAAGATGGGAGGGGATGGGAGGGGGTATAGTAGGGGATAGTAGGGGATAGGAAATGTAGCAGAATACAACAGTCACTAATATGACATTATGTAAAAATGTGAATGTGTAACCGATGTGATTCTGCAACTCGTATTTGGGGAAAATTGGGAGTTCATAACCCAATTGAGTCAAATGTATGAAAGATGATATAGGATGAGCTTTGTAATGTTTTGAACAACCAATAAAAAATAAATAAATAAAGGTTTAAAGTTGAGTGGGAAGAAATCAGCTAAAGAAGAGTTGAGATGCATTCATTTTGCTAAGCAGAAACTTTGTTTTGTGTACTTGTAACTATCACAAATTTATTTTACCAGAAAACTGGCTTTTAAAAATGCACATAATTGAGATTAAAGGATAATCCACTTACCTTCAAGAAAAACTCATAGCATTTCCTATATTTTTCATATTTTATTTTTTTGTGAATATTTTGTCATGGACCAAGTCTAGACTTAGGCTATTCTTCCAGAATACTACCTCATCTGACAAGTTGGTACAATGTGTTGGATTGTTCTTTTCATCTTTTATTTAATAGTTTCTAGATGATAATGTGTATTTTTCCATATGTTTGTTTGGACATACATACCCAACTATATCTTTGCATTTTCTGTTTTACTGGGGAAGAGACTCATCAAAACCTCTTTATTATATGTATCAACAATCAAACATTTAGAGCATGCAATTATACATAATTTTGCATGAAAATATTTTTGTACCATTTTTATAAAGATTTAGAATTATTAATACTGTCCCTACTGTAATTAGTAACTCCTTACAAAAAGAATTAATCAATTGACTTTATATCAATTATGAATATGAAAATTACTAAAATAAGTATTTGGCAATTAATATGCAATTGATAGAAAGTGAAATCACAAGAAAGCCATTTAAAATGTCAGTGCATATGGTCCTTAAATAATAGGTTGTTCAAAAAAAAAATTCTCTAATTCAAAAGAGTTAATATGCCATATTACAGCTAAATGTGATATAAAAACCTTAAATTATCAGTATTGATAAATAAGAATGATACCTGTTTACTTAAATATGTTTATTTGATTTTCACTGTAAGATGTTAATTCTGGAAGACTTGAGAATTAAGAAAGACTTGGTCTATATTATTTCTAACAGGCTAATCAAAGTACTTTTAAATATATATGTATATGTATATATATATATATATATATATATATATATATATATATATATATATATATATATATATGTAACACATATGCATGAATATAGATACATATGCATAATAAATGTATTGTAATATATTTATCAGGTGGTTATAATTTTTAAATTTTCTCAAGAAAAGAATGACTATAAAAAACAATTTTAAATGTAAATTTCATAGCATAGTACTGTTTGTAATGCTATGAGAGAAAAATACTTATGGAGGGAAAATGAAAAAGGAAGAGAGAGAAGGGGGAAAATGAGGAAGAAAGTGAGTAAAGAAGAGGGAGAGGAGTGTTTGATGAAAAGATAAAAGTGGAGGGGCTGGGTTTGTGACTCAGTGTTAACATGCTTGTCTAGCATGTGTGAGGCAGTGGGTTATATTCTCAGCACCACATACGAATAAATAAAATGAAGGTCTATCAACAACTGAAAAAATAAAAAAAGGAGAAATATTACCAAAATTCCAAGATTTTATGAATGTTAAATACAAAAAATTATGTTGCATAGCCTTATGTAAATTCTAGACTCCCCAAAATAATCATTAAATGCTAGATTATTAGTGTTATAACTAAAAATCCATTGCTCTTTCTTCTACATTCTGTGGCATGCTAGTGCTAAAATAAATTGTATTATAACACCAAAATAAAATTCTAATATTTATACAGTAACTGACCCAGTTTAACATCAATGCAAGAAGATTCCTATGTGATATAATGTGTATTTTGACGTTCATTTTTATTCAACACTGGTACATTACTATTTCTCCAGTTAATGCACATCATAGGATGTATATTTCATCCACAATTTAGCAAATATATACACATTTGTTTTGCTTTCAATCACTTTTGCTTCAGAACACATGTATTCCTCCATGTTTCTTTACTTCTCTTTTTGTGACACTTCTTTCCAAACACATTATTTTCGATTTCCATTATCACTTTTGAAGCAAAACTGACACACCCGTCATGATAAAACATAACACTAATATTACCATTAGATGTAAAACTGGTTTAAATGAATGATTGTACATCAATATAAGATTTCTTGTATACTTTCAGATATCAATTCAATCCATTATTCAAAGTGAAACCAGTTATATCATTTATTCACAGTATGGTCTATTCATGCATTGTCTATATATTGATAGACACATGGTACACCTCTGTGTACTCCCAACAATAATTTCTATATCTTCAAAATATTGCTCCCAGAAATGGTGGAAAAAATATGCATGTCAACTGATCTACATATACATTTTATCACAGTAATATTCTGGACACAAAATGCAAAGGTCACACTTATGACTGTCCCAAAGCCTAAATGGAAAGTGAACATGGATTACTAAAAACATCCATGTCCAGGTTGCCTAATGCTCTCAAATGTCAATCCTATTGGTGATTACATATGTGTTTCTTCCTAAGACTACATTTTCAATCTCACCCTGTTGAAACTGTCTAAACCTCTCACTCATTTTATAATTTGCCTGATTTCCTACTCTCTATTCACATCTGCTTTCCTACTTTTTTCCCCAGTTCATCATTGTGACTGACTCTTCACATGTGCTGACATTTATATTCAATCTCTACCAGAAACCCTATTGCTAAAGAACTTTTGGTCCATATTCTATACTCAATCTTCTTCGTAATCCTACCGACTATATTCCTAATCCTAGCAAAAATCCCTTTTTTAACTGGATGCTCTCTTCTGCATTCAATCATCGAAGGTACAAGGATCTATGCCATTGCATATCAATTTATCTGAGACATATGTGCAGAACATAATTCAAAGCTAAGTATCCCACTCAAAGGCCAAATTCCCTTCTAGGATTCAAATCTTACCTAGATTTATATTTCAATACTTATATTTCACCTATATTTTCATGTAAATATCGCAGGTTTCCAATAACATTGTTCATCAAGCAGAATGATTCCTAACCCATATTGAACATGTTATTAATCCTAACCATACACTGTTCCTCAATCTAACTTTACAGAAGAGCAGAGACAGAGTTGGTATTACAATACAGGAATGTATGGATCTTTCACCTGCTGAGAACCTCAAAGGTCCATGTAGAAATAATCCCTGGAGAATGTGTAGGATGCTATGAACGACCTGAGAGGGCAAAAGTCATCTTCCATGGCAAAAAACATGGTCAGGATAAAGGGTTGTGTCTTAATCAGAATCTCTCTTCTTAATGTAGAGAAGATGGACCAAACCAAGCCTCTGTGGAGAGCTGTTCCCCAGTACCTATGGTTGATATACCATTCTAACTTATGAAAATGTCAGAGGAAGTAGGTGCAGCCTCCATCTCATGGGACCCTTGGAAGCATCTGTTAGGACAAAGTGGTTGCCAAGGCTGTGACCTCATTCAGTTCCTGAAGGAAGTGACCTACCTCACTTTCTTGGTGATGGAATCTCTGAACTTGGGATCCAGGAAACCAGGCACACAGAGCCAGTCCCAGTACCAGTCCCAGTGGTCTCACTTGTTTGGATTTACCAAGGACAGAGTCAGTCTTTCTTGGTACCTACTGATGTGAGGATGGCCAAATGCCAGAAAAGCTCTGAAGAGGGGCCCTTCCTGAGAAAGCAGAAAGTGGCTCACCAATGGATCCTCACAACTTCACAGAGTTGGCCAAAGAAAACAGATCTGAGACAAGACAGGCCATTTTGGGGTAACATAGTATGGCCCACCATTCAGAGGACACACTGTATAGTCACAGACCTACTTGGGGAAAGGAGGTGCCTTTGTGGGTGTGGGTGTGAGTTTTTGGTTCTGTCTCATTTTCTGAGAATAGGTGGAAAAGGCGGGTTTTTTTTTGGTTTGGTGTGGACTCTTTATAGTAGGTCGTTTGACAAGGTGAGTGTTTCTTTATCTATGTATTCCACTGTGTCCATGGTTGAAGACATTAGAAAAGAGAATGCATCAAGGATGTGTCCTGTCTATTAGGAAGCTTCCCAGCATTCATCCTGCCCGATTTATTAATGGACTGTGGCTTGTCTTATAGATGTGCAACACCTACTAAATTCCTAAGTTCAGGTTTTCTTCCTAAATTCTGGCCACTCTCCAAAATAGTCTTATGGATTTGTGTCCAAGATATGTACCCCTCCAAGCTCTGTGACATGGCCATGTACTGGATAGCTGAAGGAAATGGGAGCATCTCAGAAAACACAGATATCAGTGTGACCAGTAATGTCTCAGTGGAAAAACCCTTCTTTTGGCCTTTTGCTTACCTATTGATCTGTTGACCTGAATGTCAGGAGGTCTTTGCCTCAGTCCACCCATTTGGGAAGACTGATGAAAACTGTTTTCAAATGGAAATGCATGCGCATCACCTGTCGCTCTTTGTTTAATTGCTTAGGATAAGGATGTGTCTGATTCAGCCTCTTGGCCCTGTGTGATGCTGTGGCTTAGATTCTCAGCACCTCATGGATCTAAAGAAAGATTCCATGTGTGTATCCAAAACAAAAATGGTAAAAAACCACGCTGACTTTAGGAAAATAAGTGGCAAGGGAGCTCTTTTGAACACTGTCTTGGGCTGCGCCCCTCATGGAAAACTCCAGCAAGAGGTTATGATTAGTGTCTATATGGAAGAGGATGAGGGCCTTGTGGGAGTGTTTTGGTTTTAATTGTGTTTATTTGTGTGGTGGTTGGAAGTGATGACTGGGTCCACCTGGGCTTGAACTCTGGTGTGATACCCTTAGACACTGAGGTCTAGAACTGACGTCAGAGAAGTACTGCCATGAATTGTGTTGGGGTTTTAGGAGGCCATGCATGAGAGTCGCTCTTGGAAACTGAGATCTTGGACCAGGGTAGCTTTCCACAGAACACTGGGAATCTCAGCCAGGATATCACATGATTTCATTCTGAAAGACTTGGCAGCAATAGTTGAGAGTCAAAACTCACATGGACCTCATATTGTAGACCTCAATGGGCCTGGCTTCATGTGACTTTTTGGTCACTCTTTGGGAAGACTTTCCTCTGAGAGTTCTCCAGAACTTTCATTGAAATAAACTTCCTCAACATTTAATGGTTCCTGAATAAATTTAAACCCACAGTGCCTCCAACTTCATCCTTTAAAAATGGCTAGATAAGTACCATGACATTTTTTAAATTCCCATGACCAGATGGCACTGGAGTAACTTTGGATCTTATGCTGTTGATCATGAGTGTACAAGACAGTGCCTTGATTGACTTGGTTTCATGAGAATGGTGTAGAACAGAGATGCCAGTAATTTGGAGACTGCTGAGTTGGGGCCTAGAGCAGTGATGTGCAGGTGTGTGATAAAACATCTGTGTTGGGGCCATGTGGATCTGCCATTGGCTTCCAAATGGCTTGTGACTGACATGCTGCAGCCAGCAGACCCTTATATGTAAAGGCATCTTGTTATATGGAGATTTTTTAGGGCAATGTTCAGAATCAAGTTGCTATGGTCAAGGGGGCAAGCATGTGCGATAGAAGCCTGGTTGGTGCATTTATATGCAGACCCTGACACACCACATGTGACAGAAATCCCTCCAGCACTGTGCCCCAGTTGAAATCCTTGTATTTCAAGAAGCAAATACCAAACTCCAAGTGCAGCAGCAAGAAACACCACGAAAACTGGAGGATTACCAACTGGGTTCACAGTCCAAACAGGGAGACACTTAGCCCCAAGTTGCCACAGTTTACCTACAAAGAGAGAATTCAGAACTGCTGCCACATGTTCATTAGGAAAATAAGAAACAACATCCTCCAGGTCACATAGATGAAGACCCAGCTTTGATGGTCTCACTACAAAGAAAGCTAAAGCTTCTGACAACAACGTATATTTCAAGTGCCCAACCTCAGAGGCAGTTTCTCAAGAAGTCTTTAGGCAAGCAGAGCTCCATGTTTCTGGAGTGTTTACCCTTTCCCTTACTTTTGGAAACTCCTCTACCACCTTCAAGGTTGTGAACTCCTGAGCATTTTCCATTCCAGATGTGTATTAACAGATTTTCTAATTCTTCTCCTCTAATTGTGTCTTACTTGGGGCGAAGGTAATGTCAAGGCATTTTTCTGGATGAGAGTGGAAAGATTTTTGTTTAGCATATGTTTGCATACACATTGGATTCATTTTCCTATTTTCCATTTGAAATACTGAATCCCTGACACTAACCCATACTGTACTAGAATCTGACTACTAATCCTAATATGATGGAGAAAAAGAATCCTAACAGAAAAGAAATAGAAGCTGTTCAGAGAAGGCATGGTATATATTTGGACTTGCCTTTTGCAAGTAGGTGTTATAATTCTAGTCAATTTTTAATTGAAATAGTCCTCCATGTGTTTTTAAAGTTAACAAATATGTGAATTCCTGTCTCCCTTTCACTGTAGACTATTCAGCACATCTATTTTATATGCACATAAAGAATCCTACCTTTTATCACGTGTATATTTTTGTGCAGTAGCTGATTTGGCAGATACAAATTTTGAGAAGAGATCACTCCTCCTAGATGCTGTTGGAACTGAAAATTGAACCTATGGGTGAGCTTCCTAGGAGAACAACATTATACATAAATCCCTGTTAAGTAAATTGAATATTTTTAGATCTGTGAATGATGTATATTTCATGGTGAATTTGGATTGGCATATATGTTGCTACGTTTTAAAATTTGTGTGTGTGTGTGTGTGTGTGTGTATACACACATACACACTCTCCAGATTTTTCAAAATATGAAATATATGTGTCTTATTTACACTCCCTAAATTCATTCATGTTCAAGTATGTGGATTTATAATCAACTTTTCACAAGATTATTTTCAGAAATATTCATCCACCTGAAATTCATATTTGTTTTCTATTACTGAAAACTAACTTCAGTGAATGGTGCATACGTATCCTGTTGATAGTCACAGCCGAAGGGGCCACAGCAAACTTCCAGGTGCCAGCAAACTTTCAGCTGCAGGCTGATGATTGGCTCACAGCGGCCTTAGCAACTTCTAGCTCATTGTCTCCTCTGTGGTGATGCTCATTGGAGATGCTCATTGAGATGTTTCCCCGCCTTTCAGACTTCCAGCTTGTGATTGGCTCACAGCAGCCCCAGCAACATCTAGCTGATTGGCTCCTCTGCGGTGATGCTTATTGGGCTGTTTCCCTGCCCATTCAGACCATGGAGCTGCTCATTGGGGGACTTTTTTGGCTCTGCCCACGTGACCCAGCCAATCTGCCTCAAGAGCAGGAGGATTGTGAGAAGTGGATAGAGGCTTTTGTGGGAGGGAGAGGCTTTTGGGAAGCTGGTGTTGGGAGTTGGGGTTCTGAGGATTTTTCCTGAGAGGCTGTTTTGCTTGGCGTGTGTGGTTCAAAAAATAAAGTTAGTTTCTTTTGACAAGTGGATTCTGATTGTGCCCAGCCAGACAGCGGCATTTGGTGGCTCATATGGGGAGCGACTGAGGGTAACTGATAAGGTAAACTGCTCGCTCTTGAGGGCAGGGCGAGAGGATGGGTAGCCATTTTATGATTCCTATTTTGTTTTAAGTTGCCTGTCCCTGGAGATGAGTGAGATGGAAGAAAAACTGCTCACATATGAGGAAAAACTATTTGTGTCTGAGGAACAGATAGGGAGAAAGGCTATAATAATTTTTTGTTGTTCCATTTTTATTTCGTTCTATCTCTTTTTTTGTTTGGTGTTATCTTGTTGGTTTGTATTATAGTAGAAATATGGGATCAAAAATTAGTAAAAAACAAACCAAAAAAGTGTTAAGTAAATTGTTAGAGGAAGGAGGCATCCCAGTAAAATCAAGAGCAGTCATGGCAATTGTTGATACAATACAAAAATGTAGACCATGGCTTTTTAAGGAGGAGTTGTTAAATATATCACAATGGAACCATCATGGTGCAGATTTAAAAAGAATAGAAAAGAAAAGCCCAGGGATTCTGCCAGTTGGCACATTGCCATTGTGGACATTCATATCTTGTTTGCTTAGTTCAAAGCCTTCAGTTCAGTCAATGGTAGAGGAAGAAGAAGACATATTGATTCAAGTAAAACAGAAGGTGTCTCAAGTTAGTCAGACAGAAGAAAAAATTCAAGTAAAAGAGAAGGTCTCTCGAGCTAGTCAGATAGAGGAAACTATTCAAGTAAAAGAGAACGTCTCTCGAACTAGTCAGACAGAGGAAAAAATTCAAGTAAAAGAGAAGGCCTCTAAAGCTAGTTAGACAGAGAAAGAAAGTGTAAAACAGTAAAAAACATCAGGGGAAATTTACAACAGGAGACTGCTACTAACACCTTTCTATCACCAGATGACATAAGTGTCCAACTAACAAGGCCACTTTCTTATGCTGGGAGGCCCCCAACTCCCGCAGTTGATAGTTAGGATCCTGAGACAAGATCTCAAATATTAACATGCCCTGTATTTGAGGGAGGAGGGCAGCGTGTTTACCATGCTTTAAATTTCAAAACAGTGAAGCAGCTAAAAGAGGCTGTAACAACCTATCGTCCTCAAGCACCCTTCAATGTAATCATGGTCGAATCCATTAACAACTTGAACATGAAGCCAGTGGATTGGGCTAATATGTGTAATGTTGTGCTAAATGGAGGACAATGCATGTTATGGAAGGTTGCCAATGAGGAATGTTGAAAGGAGACAGCTAGGCGAAATGCAGGAGCTGGTTATCCTCAGAGAAATCTAGATATGTTGTTAGGAAAGGGACCTTATGAAGATCAGCCGCAGCAAATTGCATATGATCATGGTGTATGTGCACAAATTGGTGTAGATGCAATTAAGGCATGGAAGACTTTACAAGAACATGGAGGTTTACAAGGTCAATTATCTAAGGTAATACAAGGAGCTAATGAACCTTATGCTGAATTTGTAGATAGGCTTATTCAAAGAGCTACCAGAGTTTTTGGGAATACAGAACAAGCAATGCCATTACTAAAACAAATGGCTTATGAGCAAGCGAATCGTTGTTGCAGAGATATCATTAGACCATGGAAAAATGAAGATTTAAACACATTGATTTAATTATGTAGAGACATTAATGAACAAGAGCAAGTCATGGCAGCTGCAGTAAAACAGGCTTTAGTTGCCAGATACATTAATGAACAAGGGCAAATTGTGGCAGCTACAGTAAAACAGGCTTTAGATGCCAGACCAAGAACATGCTACCAATGTGAAGAAACAGGACATTTTAAAAGGAATTGGCCCATAGAAGGAGGGTTTAACAATATTAGGTATCAAAGGAGTAGAATACCAGGTATTTGGCCACAATGCCATAGAGGGAGACATTGGGCTAATGAGTGCTGTTCTCAAACCACCATAGAGGGTACTCAATTATCAAAAAATGAACAAGGACCAGGTGTTTATCCACGATATCATGGAGAAAGGCATTGGGCTCAATTGCCAAATAAATGGACAGGGGGTTCCAATGCTCCGGGGCCCCAAACCACAAATATACAGAGCACTGGAGGAACCCAGCAACCCCAACAGGGTAGTGCCCAGGACACATTGTGCATCAGATCCCTCATCAGACAAACCAGAGGGAGCACAGTGTTGGACATCTGTGCCTCTGCCAGATCAGTACTAACTCCAGAGATGGGAGTTCAAATCATTCCCACAGGGGTAAAAGGACCTCTTCCCAAAGGAACCATGGGCTTATTATTGGGATGCAGCTCTTCTACTCTAAAAGAACTTATGATAAGTCCTGGGGTGATTGATCCCGATTATGAAGGTGAAATAAAAATTATAGCCAGTTCTCCAAAGGACATATCGGTAATTTCACAAGGAGATAGAATAGCACAGTTACTAATAATACCCAGCCTATATGATAAATTTTCCAGTCGTACTGTAGAAAGATGTTCCAAGGGATTAGGCTCCACAGGTGTAGATTTGGCTATGCTTTCTTTAAATTTAGATTCTCGCCCCATGCTAAAACTAAATATTCAAGGGCATGAATTGAATGGGCTACTGGATACAGGTGCAGACATTAGCATCATCTCTCGTCAAGAATGGCAAAAACATTGGTCATTACAACAAGCCACTCAAACGCTTCGAGGCCTATAAGTGGCGACTAATCCCCATAGAAGTAAAATGGTATTAGATAGGAATGATCCTAAAGGATGTGAAGGAACTATACAGCCATATGAATTGGATCATCTTCCCATAAATTTATGGGGATGAGATGTCCTAGATCAATTAGGTTTGACATTAACAAATAACATCAACCAAAATGCAGCCACTATTATGACTAGACAAGGTTTTAGGAAAGAAAAAAGATTAGAAAAACAAGAATAAGTTATAGCAGCACCAATACAAATAGATCAAGGAACAGAGAGACATGGGTTGGATTTTCAGAAAGGGCCACTGAGACAATAAAAATTACCTGAAAATCAGAAAGACAGTATGGGTTCCTCAGTGGCCCCTGACTGAAGAAAAGATACAAGCAGTCCATGACCTGGTAAAACAACAATTAGCAGAAGGACATATACAACCGACTGTATATCCCCAAAATACTCCCATTTATGTCATCAAAAAGAAATCTGGTAAATGGAGACTATTGCAAGATTTTAGAGCCATTAATAATGAGATGGTTATTATGGGACCTGCTCAATCAGGGATTCCTCAATTGTCTGCTTTGCCAATAACCTGGTATGTTTTAGTTATAGATATTAAATATTGTTTTTTTTTTCAATTATAATTCATCCTAAGGATAGTCCAGGTTTTGCTTTTACTATCCCTGCACTGAATCATGAAGGTCCTGATCAGAGATATGAATGAAAAGTACTCCCTAAAGGGATGGCTAACAGCCCAACTATGTGTCATATTTATGTTAACAAAGTAATCCAGCCACTTAGAAATCAAAATTCTGAACACAAATATTTCACTATATGGATGATGTATTATTAGCACACAAAGCTAAAAACACATTGCTAGAAAGTTATGCCACACTTACAAACTTATTAAAAATTATAATGTAGAGATAGCAATAGATAAAGTAAAATTAAATTTTCCAATTAATTATTTAGGAGTTCTGTTATCCTCAACCATGGTCAGTCCACCAAAAATTCAAATACGAGTAGATCAACTCAAATCACATAACGACTTTCAAAAGTTATTAGGAGACATTAATTGGATAAGGCCTTATCTAGGTATACCAACAGGAGAGTTGGGACCTTTATTTGATATCCTAAAAGGTCTATCAGATAAAAATTCACCCTGCATGTTAACACCTGAAGCAAGAAAGGCAATAAAAATCAATGAAACATATATGGAAAATATGCATTTGGATAGAATTGATATAAGTTTGCCTTTATTATTTATTGTACTACCAACAAAAAATATTCCTACAGGAGTATTTTGGCAAGAAGGTCCATTATTATGGATACATTTATCTTATTCTCCTTACACTATTCTTACTAGGTATCCTGAGGCTTTAGGATAATTAATACTCAAAGGAATTAAAGCAGCAAAGGGAGTGTTTGGAATTTCTTCCAATAAAATTTTTACTCCATATACTCTGAATCAAATTGATGAGTTAGCTAATGAGTTAAATACTTGGGCAATAATCATGGTCCAATCTAATGTTTCATTTGATAACCACTTACCATCTAACCCTTTATTTTCTTTTTGGTCATCGCATCCTGTAATTTTTCCAAAATTGAGAAGAAAAACACTTATCATGAATGCTTCAAATATATTCACTGATGTATCAAATAATGGTACAGCAGCAATAGTTATACCTGATAAAACTTATAAATTTTTAGTACCCAAACAATCAGCTCAAAAGGTAGAGCTTAATGCAGTATTACAAGCTTTTGAGATATTTAAATATTCTGTATTTAATTTATTTTCCGATAGTCAGTATATAGTTAATGCTATAGTATCCCTTAAAGTTGCTGGTAAGATTTCTCCTTTCTCTACTGTTTTCTCTTTACTTTCCAATATAAAAAGTCTAATCTGGGACAGAAAAGATCTATTCTTTATAAGACATATCAGGGCACATCCAAAAAGAAGATGATTTGACTCAAGGCCTTATCAGCTGATATCCAAAATTCCAGTTTGACTATCCTTACATCTGAGATAGAACCAGGATGCTTTTTTCATTATCTATTTTATTATTGCCCTTTCCCACATTCTATTTTGTTTTTTGAGCTCATACAGACCTAGTTTAATGTTTTGCTGATCAGTTCTATTTTTTGACAAAAGAGTTTTTGAACATTGCAATGGAGATTTCACGTGTAAAAAGTTATAAGGCCTTTACTATTAGGTTATGTGTTGTATGTATTATATTATGTGTGCACACTTGTGTTTTGTGTTATATGTTTGAATGTTCGTATGTCCATATATGATATATGATGAGCGCTCATAAAAAAAATGGATCCAAATATTTTTTTATTCACATTATTTAAATGGTTTAATTTATATTGGGTAAAGAGCTGTTGAGGTTTGTTTTAAAATTTGAAAAAAAGGAGGTTAACAGATCTGTTTCCTTTCTTTCACCTTTCCTTTTCATTATATTTAATAATTATCTTCAAGACAATGTAAATAGTTAAGAAAATTGTTTTCTTTCAGTGCCTTCTGGAATGTTACATAATTTTTCTTTAGCCATTATTGCCAGAATTCCTATCTTCATCCCAGTGCTGGTGAAATCAAAGATAAAACCAATCTACAGCTTCTGCAATAGCCATCACTGAAATGCTTGCAGAACTTGCCTAGACACATTGAGAACTCTCCTGTATGCATTGTAAACTATCTGTTTGTGCAGCGACTTGTGGTAGTGTTCGGGTATATTTGCTGATGATGTCATCGGTGGTACAATTTTTCCAAAAGGAGCTGTCAATTGGCTTGGTGTATCTTCCTCTCTTCTGTGTGTCATTATCGTCCAGCTAATGTTTGGGGGCCATTAGAGGTGAGGCAAAGAACCTCACCACCCCCCGGTGGTACAAAGACCTCTCCACAGGTGTTGCTGTAAACTGGACCGGTAGTCAGTGATGGGTAAGATCCAATTGCAATGGTACCAACTTAACGGGTAAGGACCATATGTACTATTGGACAACCTAAGGCAGGCACTGTCCCTAAGCCACATGTGTGTTGTTTAAACAGAGAGGGGGAGATGTTGAGAGCCACATCCGAAGGGGCCCCAGCAAAATTCCAGAAGCCAGCAAACTTCCAGCTGCTGGCTGATGATTGGCTCACAGCAACATCTAGCTGATTGGCTCCTCTGCGGTGATGCTCATTGGGCTGTTTCCCTGCCCTTTCAGACCACGGAGTTGCTCATTAGGGGACTTATTTGGCTTTGCCCACATGACCTAGCCAATCGGCCTCAAGAGCAGGAGGATTGTGGGAGGTGGAGAGAGGCTTGTGTGGGAGGAAGAGGCTTTTGGGAAGCCAGTGGTGGCAGTTGGGGCTCTGAGGGTTTTTCCTGAGAGGCTGTTTTGTTTGGCGTGTGTGGTTTTAAAAATAAAGTTAGTTTCTTTTGACAAGTGGCTCCTGATTGTGCCCAGCAAGACTGCGGCATTATCCTAATATTTCTACAGTAACTGCCCCAGTTTAACAGCAATGCAAGTAGACTCTTATGGGACATGATTTGTATTTTGATGTTCATTTTTATTCAACACTGGTACATTACTATTTCTTCAGTTTATGCACATCAGAGGGTATATATTTCTTGCACAAGTTGGCAAATTTATAGGCATTTGTTGCACTTTCAATCACTTCCTGCTTCAGAACACATGCATTACTCCAGGTTTCTTAACTGGTCTATTCGTGAGACTCCTTTCCAAACATATTATTTCCGATTTTCTTTATAATTGTTTAAGCAAAACTCACACACCCTTCATGATAAACCATAACTATCATTTCACAATTAGATGTATAACTGTTTGGAATGAATGATTGTATATCAATATAAGATTTCTTATATATTTTCTGATATCAATTCAATCCATGATTTAAAGTGGAACCAGTTATATTATTTATTCACAGTATGGTCTATTCATGCATTATCTATATTCATAGACACAGGGTACACCTCTTTGTACCCCCAATACTAATTTATACGTTTTCAAAATATTGCTCCCAGTAATAGAGGAAGAAATACTCATGTCACCTGATCTAAATATGCATGTTATCACAGTAATATTCTGGACGCAAAATGCAAAATTCACACGTGTGATTGTACCAAAGCCTAAATGGACACTGAACATGGATTACTAAAAACATCCATGTCCAGCTTGCATAACGCTCTCAAATGTCAATCCTATCGGTGACTACATATTTGTTTCTTCCTAATATATTCAACCTCAAAACTGTTGAAAATGTCTAATACTATCACTCACCCTGTACTTTGCCTGTTTTCCTAATGTCTCTATTGATATCGGCTTTCCTACATATTTTCCCCAGTTCATCATTGTGACTGACCCTTCACATGTGCTGACATTGATATTCACTCTCTAACCAAAACCCAATTGCTAAAGAACTTTTGGTACAAATACTAAATTCACCCTTGTTCCAAAATCTACTGACTATCTTCCTGATCCTATTGATTATCCCTGTTTGAGTGGATGTTCTCCTCTACATTCAATCATCCAAGGTACAAGTCCTATGGCATTGTATATCGACTTATCTGAGACATGTGTGCAGAACGTAATTTAAAGCTATGTATCGCAATCAATTGCCCAATGCACTTCTGAGCTTCAAATCTCACCTAGATTTCTGTTTACATACTTATATTTCACCTCTGTATTCCTATAAATATTGCAGGTTCCCAATACCATTATTCATCCCACAGAATGATTCCTAAACCAAATCGATCCTGTTATTATCCCTAACCATACACTCTTGCCTCAATCTAACATTACAAAAGAGCAGGGACAGAGTTCATCTTACAATACAGGAATGTAGGGGATCTTACACCTGCTGAGAACCTCAAATTTCTATGCAGAAATGATCCCTGGAGAAGATGTAGGCAGCTATGAAGGACCTGAGAGAGCAAAAGCCATCTTCCATGGCAAACACCTTGTGATAACGAAGGGATGTGTATGAATCAGCCTCTCTTTTCTTAATGTAGAGAAGATGGACCAAACCAGACCTGCGTGGAGAGGTGTTCCCGGGTGGCCATTGTTGATATACCATTCAAACTTGTCAAAGTGTCACAGGAAGTAGGGGCAGCCTCCATCTCATGAGACCCATGAAAGCAACTGTTAGGACAAAGTGGTTGCCAAGGCAGTGATCTCATTCAGTTCCTGAAGGAGGTGACCTACCTAACTTCGTTGGTGATGTAACTCTCTGAAATTGGGATCCAAGAAGCCAGGCACCCAGAGCCAGTCCCAGTCCCAGTCCCAGTGGTCGAACTTGTTTGGATTTACCAAGGACAGAGTCAGTCTTTCTTGGTACCTAATGATATGAGGATGGCCAAATGCCAGTAGAGCTCAGAAAAGGGGCCTTTCCCTAGATAGCAGGTATTGGCTCAATGCTGCCTGCTGACAACTTCGTAGAGTGGGCCAAGAAGAACAGATCTGAGACAGGCCAGGCCATTTTGGGGCAACATAGTATGGCCCACCAGTCAGAGGACACTCCAGATAGTCACAGACCTACTTGGGGGAAGGAGGTGCTTTTGTGGATGTGGATGTGAGTTTGTGGTTTTGTCTCATGTTCTGAAAATAGGTAGGAATGGTGGTTTGTATGGTTTGGAGTTGACTGTTTCTAGGAAGTCGTTTGGCAAGGCGAGTGTTTCTATGTCTGTGTATCCACTGTGTTCGTGGTTGTAGTCTTTAGAAAAGAGAATGCATCAATGGAGGTTTCCTGTCTAGTTGGAAGCTTCCCAGCATTCCTCCTGCCCACTTTATAAATGGACTGTGGCTTGCCTTATGGATGGGCAACACCTACTATCTTCCTAAGGTCCTCTACACATCTTGATTTCTGGCCTCTCTCCAGAATAGGCTCATGGTTTTGTGGCCAAGATATGTACCACCTCCAAAATCTGTTACATGGCCATGTAATGGATAGCTGAAGGGAATGGGAACATCTCAGAAAACTCAGATATCAGTGTAACCAGTAAAGTCTCAGTTTAAAAACCTTGCTTTGGCCCATTTGCTTACCTATGGTTATGTTGCCCTGAATGTCAGGAAGGTATTTGCCTCAGGCCACCCCTTTCTGAAGCCTGAAGAAAACATTTTTCAAATGGAAATTAATGGGCATCACCTGTGGATCTTTGCTTAATTGCTTTGGAAAGAGATGTGTCTGAATCAGCCTCTTGGCCCTGTGTGAGGTTGGGGCTTTGATTCTCAGAAGGTGCTAGATCTTAAGAAAGATCCCATGTGTGCTTGGGTGTTCTATTGCCTCCAACTCAAATAAAGGATTTATACCCGACAATCAGTAGGATTAAATTGGAGAATCAGAACAGTATTAACGGCAGGCCTATTTGATCACTCCTGGTTCACATGAAGGGTGTCTAGGTCACCCTGACTTTAGGCAAATGAGGGGCAAGGGAGTTTATTTTGGAAACTGTCTTGGGCTTCGCCCCTCATGGAAAATTCCATTCAGAGGTTACGATGAGTGTCTATATGGAAGATGATGAGGGCCATGTGACAGTGTTTTGGTTTTAATTGTGGTCATTTGTGTGCTGGTTGGAAAAGATGACTGGGTACACCTGGACCTGAACTCTGGTGTGATTCCCCTTAGAGACTGAGTTCTGGAACTGACTTCAGGGAAGTATTGCCATTAATTTTGGTGGGATTTTAGGAGGCCACACATGAGAGTCGCCCTTGGAAACTGAGATCTAGTCTCAGGGTGTCTTTCCACAGTGCACTGGGAATCTCCACCAGGATATAAGACGATTTTATTCTGAAAGACTTGGCAACCATAGTAAAGAGTCAAAACACATATTGAACTCACATTGAGTAGACATCAATGGGTCAGGCTTCATGTGACATTTTGGCCACTCGTTGGGAAGCGTTGCCTTTTAGAGTTCTCCAGAGCTTTCATCCTCACCATTTAATGGTTCCTGAATGAATTGAAAAACCAGTGCATCCAACTTGATACTTGAAAAGTGGCTAGATAAATACCATGAAATTTTTGAAATTCCCATGACCAGGTGGCACTGGAGAACCTTTGGATGTCCTGTTGCTGATCATGAGTGTACCAGACAGTGCCTTGAATCACTGGGTTTCATGAAAATGGTGTAGAACAGAGATGCCAGTAAGTTGGAATTTGCTGAGTAGTGGGCCTAGAACAGTGGTGGGTAGGTGTGTGATTAAACATCTGTGTTGGTGTCATGTGGATTGGCCATTGGCTTCCAAATGGCTTTTGACTGACATGGTGCAGCCAGCAGACCCTTGCATGTAAAGGCATCTTGTTATATGGAGAGGTTTCAGGGCAATGTTCAGAATCAAGTTGCTAGGGACAAGGTGGAAGTCTATGTTGGATATAAGACTGGTTGGTGCATTCTCCTGGCAGACCCTGACCCACCACACATGACAGAACTCCCTCCAGCACTGTGTCCCAGTTGAACTACTTGTATTTCGTGAAGCAAACACCAAACTCCCATTGCAGCAGCTAGAAAGACCATGAAAAATGGAGGATGACCACATGGCTTCAGAGTCCACACAGGAAGACACTTAGCCCCCATTGGCCACAGTTTACATACAAAGAGAGAATTCTGCACTACTGCCTCATGTTCATTAAAGAATAAGAAAACATGTGCTCCAGGTTACATAGATGCAGACCCAGCTTTGATGGTCTCACTGCAAAGGAAGCTAAAGCTCCTCACTACAACATATATATCCCGTGCCCAAACTCAGAGGCAGTTTCTCATAAGTCTTCCGGTCAGCAGAGCACCATGTTTGTGAAGTGTTTACCCTGTCCCTTACTTTTGGAAACTCTTCTACCACCCCCAAAGTTGTGAACTCCTGAGCATATTCCATTCCAGATAAGTATTTATAGATTTTCTAACTCTTCTCCTCTAATTGTGTCTAACTTGGGGCGAAGGTAATGTCAAGGCATTGTTCTTGATGAGAGTGGGATGATTATTTTAGCACATATTTGCATAAACATTGGATTGATTTTCCTAATTTTCATTCGAAATACTGAATCACTCCCACTAACCCATACCCTACTAGACTCTATATTCTGACTCCTAATCCTAATATAATGGAGAAAAATAACCCAAAATGAATAGACATACAAGCATTTCAGAGGAGGCATGGTGTATAATTGGACTTGCCTTTTGCATTATGTAGAATTGGAGTTATAAATCTAGTCAATTTTTTGTTGAAATAGTTCTCCATGTGTTTTTTTAACTTTTGTTGTTTGTTGTTCAAAACATTATATAGTTCTTGATATATCATATTTCACACTTTGATTCAAGTGAGTTATGAACTCCCATTTTTATCCAGTATATAGTTTGCAAAATCATATCAGTTACGCATCCATTGATTTACATATTGCCATACTAGTGTCTGTTGTATTTTGCTGCCTTTCCTATCTTCTACTATCCCCCCTCCCCTCCCCTCCCCTCCCATCTTCTCTCTCTACCCCCTATACTGTAATTTATTTTTCCCCCTTGTATTTTTCCCTTTCCCCTCACTTCCTCTTGTCCGTAATTTTGTATAACCCTGAGGGTTTTCTTCCATTTCCATGTAATTTCCCTTCTCTCTCCCTTTCCCTCCTACCTCTCATCCCAGTTTAATGTTAATCTTCTTCTCATGCTCTTTATCCCTACTCTGTTCTTAGTTACTCTCCTTATATCAAAGAAGACATTTGGCATTTGATTTTTAGGGATTGGCTTCCTTCACTTAGCATAATCTGCTCTAATGCCATTCATTTCCCTGCAAATTCTATGATTTTGTCATTTTTTAATGCTGAGTTAAACTCCATTGTGGCCTCTGGTGTGCGCCCAGGTTTCCGTTCCTGTCTTCCTGTTTGTTAATTTCTGGCCTATTTATTGTTGTGACCAGGACCTTAGTCAATGCCTTAGTCTGTCTTTTGCATCTCTCATCTTCCCTTTGCTCCCTTTCTTTCTCTTTGTTTCTCTCATATAGTATACTTTCTCGGCTTCTCTGACTAAATCTCCCAAAGTCATATCTTGTGATCCCTCTAAGAGTTGTAACTTTCTTTTAATATCCAGGGCAGCTTGCCCAATGAAGGCCATCATGACAGATGCCTTTTGATCCTCTGCCTGAGGATCAATAGGGGCTCGAGCCTTTGACTGAGGGGGAAACCTGTCCTCAGGGAAGACTTAAAAAAGCGGAGCTTGCGATTGCCTCAGCAGACACCACCGAAAGACAGATCCAGGAGGAGAGTGGGGATGACACATGGTGAGTGACCCACCATGGGACAAGCAGTTTCGTCACATGATTTGTTTTTGTCAGGCCTCAAGGAGGCCCTCAAGACATAGGGGGCACATGTTAAGAAAAAGGACTTAAAATTATTCTTTTCATACATAGGAGAATTGTGTCCATGGTTTCCCCCTGAAGGGTCCATTGATGGTAGAAAATGGCTTAGAGTAGGAGACTGTTTAAACCATTTTTTTTGTTGTTGTTGAAGAAAAAGTCTTAGAACAAAGGTATATTAGACCTTTTGTAGACATTAATATTTTATTAGATTTTTAAACACCTAGAAAAATTTGTAAGTTTAAATTTAAAGACATTTATATTTATCTGTTTATCCAATTTAAATCGAACCATTTAAATCACGTGAATTAAAGATCTTTGGATCCACTTTGAAATAGTAAGCTTGCCTTAATTTGATTTTAATTGGAGTCAGAGGTCTTTTCTTGCATCCTGGTGTAATATTTTGTAGTTTCCCATCGAGATGACCCTGCCCCAATAGATCACAAGACCAGACTACTGGAAATTCTGAAGCTGGCCTTCCCTCCAGGGCTCCGGCATGAAGAGGCAATTTCCAAGGTCTTGGTGTGAGATTTTGGTCCAGGGAGCACTGCAGTGAACCACCGCCCTAAAACTATTAGCAAGCACATGGTGGAGGAGGCCTCCATAGGTAACTGGCGCCTATATAACATCTGATATCCGGTTAAGGGAGATCTCTTCTGATGACAGAGTGGTGTCCTGGGGAGACACACATATACTCCTGTCTGGTACAGTAACGAGAATCATTCTGTCCTCTGTTATGTTCTGTAGGGAATTCCTCTGAAAGCATAGAGAGGTGCCAATGGGCACGCAGGAGCTCCTATCCCAGAGCTTTAGCAAGACGTTGCATAGTTCCTCTGTTTTTCTGTTTCTGCGCTGGTTTTCTGTTTTTTTGTGTGTTTTGTTCTGTGTTTCATATGTTTTTTTTTTTTGCTTTGTTTTAGTGTGTTTTGTTGTGTGATTTCTGTGGTAAAACTTAACTGAAAATGGGTAATAAAGCAAGTAAACTGACACCCATTTGGACTGTGTTTTAAAGAACTGTGATGAACTTTAATACCCTTTGTTAAGCAGGATGAGAGAAACCCCTAGCTGGCTGCCTGGAGCACACCCACTGCAGAGGGCAATGCCTGCTGGGGACCTAAGAACTGAGTATCTCCCAGGTTAACACGTGAAACTCCTTAAAACCCCTTGTCCCTTCAGATCGATAGAATCACAACCATTGGGCAGAGACCCCTGTTTTTCTCCTTTGTTAGCAAAGCAGTAAATCTCCCTTTTTCTTTTTCTCAAACCCTGTCCTCATTATTAAATTGGTATTAATTGGCTTCAAAATCAGGAACCAAACTTTAAGTTACAATTTTTGGTACCCCCCACACCCCGGAACTCTTTGAGAGCTGACTACTGAAATGTTAGGAGACGGAGCGTGCTTGGGGTGGAACCGAACAAGAGGAGCTAATCCTGTAAGTGAAAGGAGGGACTGAGGGACTTCCAGCAGCTGCCCAAGCCCTGTTGCTTCAGAGAATTACCTACTTCCTTCCCTGCACTGTAAGGATTTTGCCATCTCTGTTTTCTTAAAAAAGAGAAAAAGAAAAAGGGGACACTAAATATAGTAAAGTCACCATGGAGACCCTTGATTTTACATTTCAGGTTGTCCCTCTGTGAAAACATCTGGTTCCCTTGTGGGAAAATCTATGGTGCCACTGGTGTAGGAGATTTTTCTCTTATCTGCTCTGGTTTAAAGGCTTCTGTCTGTAAGCCATAGTCTGGAGCTCCTTTCAGTCTGTCTTGTGTCTTTGTTTCTGGCCCTTTAAGACATGTGCAATAATGTGTTGATATTATAAATCATTTCTTGGGAATGATCTTAGCTGAATGTGTATCTAAATGATGATGTTTTATTGTAACAATCTGGCATCTGAATGGGTTTTTGAAGCATTGCACAATCTTGCAGTTAAAAGTCGGGTTTAGGAAATTGTTTAGTTTATGATTTCAGATAATTCATGCCAGAGAACTTAAATACTTAGGATGGAAAACTAGAGAACTCTACTTCCAAGTTGGCAAGTAACTTCCCAATCATTCAGGCTTTTTTTTCACCAATTTTTAATTGGGTAGCCTGGGAAAATGTCACTGTGTCTACCAGTGCATTAATTTGGACAAGGATAGTAAATCATAGTATGGTATCTGTTGACAAAACAAGATATAAAGATGTAAAATTTTGTAAACTGTGTCTTAAACTTGTATCATAAAATTTTGTGAATTTTGTCTTAAAATTGTTTTATAATTTTCAACATCTGAACCTGAAAATTATGGTTGAAATGCCTTAGGCCTGAGGTGTCTGCTCAGAATAGCAGCTTTTTCCTGCTCCTTCCAGACCTCAGCCAGGACTTATGTTGAATGGCAAATGAAAGAGGCCTGCAAGCTCAGTAGGAGAGTGATCTGAGGCCTAAAAAAAATTAAATTGTATGGTATTTACTAATTAATGGCCAGTCAATTTTTCTAGGACTCTTATTTTTTCCTTAGATTCTTTATTTTTTTTTGAGCTCATGATTTTGATCCTAAAGACCTAGGATGATGTTTTTCTGACCAGTTCTATCTTTGACTAACTGTGTAGTTTTTGAAACATTGCAATGGATATTTCACCTGGAAAAGCTACAAGGCCTTTACTATTATTATGTGTGCACAATTTTGGTATGTGTTGTATGTCTATATATTCATTTGTCCGTATATCATATATATGATACACAAATTAACATTTATAAAGAGCACTCATTAAAACAAAAACGCTCATAAAAACAAATTTTAAAAAGTGGATCCAAAGATCTTTAATTCAAGTGATTTAAATAGTTGAATTTAAATTGGATAAAGAGATAAAAATAAATGTCTTTAAATTTAAGCTTACAAGTTTTTCTAGGTGTTCAAAAATCTAATAAAATATTAATGTCTACAAATGTTCTAATATGCCTTGGTTCTAAGACTTTTCCTTCAACAAAAAAATGGTTTACACTGTTCAATATATTTGTCTAATATATTGATAAATAAGTAAAGTAAATTTGATATGGGATTACTCATTCATGAGTACTTTTGTTAGATATCTGATTGATTTACTAAGGTCTGTATAAGTTTGTACTAATGTCTGTATAAGATTGTAATAATCAGTCATGTGTTAAAGAGACAAAAATTTCTTAAAACATAAGTTTACCCATAACATTGTGTTTATTAAGTTTTATTTTTTCTAGAGCAAGCAACCATAAAAATTAAACAACTGATTAAATAAGAACTGTTATTTTAGAGCACTGTACTGCCATTTATTTAAAAGCTAAACTTGGTTAATGTAGAAACTTCAATGTAATTGTGATGCTATTAATGTGCTCATATCTTTCAGGTATACGAATCTGTAAGGTAGAAACTTTAAAAGAGCATTATTTCAAGCTGGTGTTCTGAAGTTGTATGGTAAAAAAATATATTGGGCATTCATTTACTTCTTATCAATAAGATATGTAAAGTTGTATGTTACTTTTTACATTGGGGAACAATTTAAATGTATTTTTATGTTAATGAGAGTCTAATCTATATAAAGGTTAAAAACTTTCAGCCTTTCTTAAATTCATGTTTTAAATGTGATATCATATGGTGTTAACTAATGTTCATGTGACCTCAAATAATATATGTAATCTTTGTAAAATGATATTTAAAAAAACAAAGATCATCTTTAGAAGTAAAACACTTAAGTTTTATAAAGAGCCCTGCCTTACCTGAGATAAGGCTCTGTGTCCCATCTTACTATATGTGAGAATGACTACGAAAGCAGTAGGTCAGATATTATTTCATTTAAAGTTATGTTCAAAAGTTGTTTTTTTTTCTGTCAAGATTTCTAGGATCTCAAACAGGGGATATAATTTATAACTCAGCTTAAAACTTCAGGGTAGCTATTACACGAACTAAGTATTTTTACTCTTGTTAAAAAATTTTATTTTGTAATTTCCTTATAAGTGATCTAAAGATTCCTTGTTAGTGTTTTACAGAAGTGTTGCTTTAAGAACACAACATGGGTTAATTTAAGATAATAAGTCATCACCTACAAGACAGACAGAATAATACAGATCCCAGTTAATAAAAAAGATAAATAATTATAAAGTTATAGACATTAAAGCCCAGTACTCTTAATATTAGGCTGTTAAAATTTATTTGCTGGATGATTAAGATTAGGATTTATATTAAAGTTACATGAAAAGGGACAAGAAAACCAATATTTGGCTCTTGCCCTCTGAGTCAGTCTGAATCCAGGGAACAAGGGACTTCTCAAAGACCTTTGCAACTCTGGGCCTCATATCTTCCCAATTAGGGAGATTAATGAGACCCCTGGATAACAGAAAGCCAATCAGTGCATTTGCTAAGAAGAGGAGAGTCATCAGAGAAGGGAGACATCCCTGATGCTTCCAAGGGTAGCCACATGGTCAAGCAAGACCTGGACCCACCTAGCGCAAATGGCACTAGCAGAACTGAGAAGCTGCTCTCAAGTTTCCCCAGGAATGACTCCCATAAAAGCTCAGCTGACTGTTAACAATAGATAGAAACAAAAGTCAGTTTGACTGTTTCATGATAAACACTTAGGAAAGACAGTTAAAACCAAAATACAGCCATTCCTGGGCATTTTAAATAATAATATTAATAATAATAATAATAATTTTTTATACACATTATGTTAGCCTCCCAAAATAAGTAAGACTGGAGGCTACAAAGAAGGATTCCCAGAAAGGAATGCCTGATAACTATAAAAAGAGACTATCAAGAGGAGCTGCCAGAGGCAGAAATTTTTAGTTTAAGGCCTACAGATATTCCTAACCTACAGGTAGGGTTGGTGTTTGCTAGTACGATTATCCAGCCCTGAGTAACAGAATTAAAGGTTTCTCTATTACACACAGAGGTCATACTAGTAAAATGATTTTGCAAGATCAGATGATATTAAATCATTAAACTGTATCTTATGGAGAGGGATAACTGTAACACTAAATGTTAAATATTAAGTTGACAGTCCTGATAACTGGGAATATTAAAGCCTGCTGAGGGAACTTCTATACAGTGACATGTTCCAGCTGCTGCAACATTTTTTCAGTACTCATGGTTCTTGTTTCTCACACAGAAGAACCCATCCCCAGATGAATTTACAACCTGTTCTTCCCCAACCAGACTTCAAAACGAACTGATTTCTAAAAGGCAACTCATGTTCCTCAACTGACTTCTAAAAAGCAACTCATGTCCCTTATACTGTGCCCACTCACGTCACTCTCTCTCAGCTCAGAAGAAGCCAAAATGAGTGACGCCTCTCGTCTTACAACTATGGAGCCAAAAATAAATAGAATATCAATATAAGTAATTAATTAAGTCAGGTAAAACCAGGAATCCAATTTTGGGTGAGTTCTAAAAATTTGGAGACTGTTACCTGAGGGATTAAAATTCCCTCATTGCTCTTTCCCTACCCTATCAAAAATTTGGAAGGGACACATTAAAAAAGGGGGAATGATTTGCATTTCTCTGACTGCTAGAGATGGTGAGCATTTTTTCATATACTTGTTGATTGATTGTATGTCCTCCTCTGAGAAATTTCTGTTCAGGTCCTTGGCCCATTTGTTGATTGGATTATTCGTTATCTCATTGTCTAATTTTTTTAGTTCTTTGTATATTCTGAATATTAGCGCTCTGTCTGAAGTGTGAGGAGTAAAGATTTGTTCCCAGGACGTAGGCTCCCTATTTACCTCTCTTATTGTTTCTTTTGCTGAGAAAAAACTTTTTAGTTTGAGTAAGTCCCTTTTGTTGATTCTAGTTATTAACTGTTGTGCTATGGGTGTCCTATTGAGGAATTTGGAGCCCGACCCCACAGTATGTAGATCATAGCCAACTTTTTCTTCTATCAAATGCCATGTCTCTGATTTGATATCAAGTTCCTTGATCCACTTTGAGTTAACTTTTGTGCATGGCGAGAGTAAGGGATTCAGTTTCATTTTGTTGCAAATCTCACTCCAGTAAGATTGGCAGCCATTAGGAAGTCAAACAGCAACAAGTGCTGGCGAGGATGTGGGGAAAAGGGTACTCTTGTACATTGCTGGTGGGACTGAAAATTGGTGCGGCCAATTTGGAAAGCAGTATGGAGATTTCTTGGAAAGCTCGGAATGGAACCACCATTTGATCCAGCTATTCCCCTACTCGGTCTATTCCCTAAAGACCTAAAAAGAGCACACAATAGGGACACTGCTACATCCATGTTCATAGCAGCACAATTCACAATAGCAAGACTGTGGAACCAACCTAGATGCCCTTCAATAGACGAATGGATAAAAAAAAATGTGGCATTTATACACAATGGAGTATTACTCTGCATTAAGAAATGACAAAATCATAGAATTTGGAGGGAAATGGATGGCATTAGAGCAGATTATGCTAAGTGAAGCTAGCCAATCCCTTAAAAACAAATGCCAAATGTCTTCTTTGATATAAGGAGAGTAACTAAGAACAGAGTAGGGACGAAGAGCATGAGAAGAAGATTAACATTAAACAGGGATGAGAGGTGAAAGGGAAAGGGAGAGAGAAGGGAAATTGCATGTAAATGGAAGGAGACCCTCAGGGGTATACAAAATTACATAAAAGAGGAAGTGAGGGGAAAGGAGAAAAATTTAAGGGGGAGAAATGAACTACAGTAGAGGGGGTAGAGAGAGAAGAGGGGAGGGGAGGGGGGAGGGGGGATAGTAGAGGATAGGAAAGGCAGCAGAATACAACAGACACCATAATGGCAATATGTAAATCAATGGTTCTGCAACTGATGTGATTTTGCAATCTGTATATGTGGTAAAAATGGGAGCTCATATCCCACTTGAATCAAAGTGTGAAATATGATATATCAAGAACTATGTAATGTTTTGAACAACCTACAATAAAAATTAATTTAAAAAATATTAAAAAGCAAAAAAAAAATGGGGGGGGGATGATAAACCCAACCTGATCATTTATTAAAATTGGGAGCCATCTTGCCACAAAGTCACGAAAAGATAATTTTGCTTTCCTATAAATTACTGCAAATTCTGAATCTGCTTGGAATGCCTGTCCGTGCCTTGAACTCACCCATGCCTGGCTCTCTGACCAGATAGCAGCCCTCTCTGAAAATTTAGTGACACCTCATAAATATTGGCCTTCTCTGGCCAGACAATGACTCTCGTGAGTCTCTAATGGTCCTCATAAATTCTGATGATGGGGCCAGCAAAAAAAAAAATTGTAAACTAGCAATAGCGTGATGCTTCTCCGAGTTCTGTTATCTGTAACCCCCCTTTTGTGTAACTTACTGGACTATAAAGCTGGGCTGTAGGAAAGGTGGGGTTGCTGTCTTGTTTCTGCCATTTTGAGAGGGATAGGCAGCTCAGCCAGTGGAAAAATAATAAGCTTGCTTTAATTTGATTTTAATTGGAGTCAGTGGTCTTTTCTCCTGTCCTGGTCAAACAGGTAAACACTCCACAAACATGGAGCTCTGCCGGCCTAAAACTTATTGAGAAACTCTCCCTGACCTTGGGCACTTGAAATATATGTTGTTGTCAGGAGCTTTAGCTTCTTTGTAGTGAGACCATCAGAGCTGGGTCTGCATCTATGTGACCTGGAGGACATGGTTTCTTATTTTCCAATGAACATGAGGCAGGAGTGCAGAATTCTCTCTTTGTAGGGAAACTGTTGTCACTGAAGGCTAAGTGTCTCCCCATGTGGTATGTGAAGCCATTTGCGCATCTTCCACATTTCATGGTGTTTCTTGCTGCTGCACTGGGGGTTTAGTATTTGCTTCATGAAATACAAGGAGATCAACAGGGACTCAGTGCTGGAGGGATTTCTCACACGTGTGGTGGGTCAGGGTCTCCAGGAGAATCCACCAATGAGGCTTATATCCCACATAGCTTGCCCCCTCAACCATTGCAACCTGATTCTGAACACGGCCCTGAAACCTCTAAATATAACAAGATGCCTTTTTATGAAGAGATCAGACATATAGGGATTACTGGCTGCACCATGTCTGCCACAAGACATTTGGAAGTCAATGGCAGATCCAAATGGCCCCACCAGAGATATTTTATGACACAACTGCACACCACAGCTCTGGGTCACTACTCAGCAGGCGCCAACATACAGGATTCTTTCTTCTACACCATTTTCATGAAACCCAGTCAATCAAGGCACTCTCTGGTACACTCATGATCAGCAACTGGACATCCAAATGTTCTTCAGTGCCACTTGGTCATAAGAATTTCAAAAATTTCATGGTATTTATCTAGCCATTTTTCAAGGATGAAGTTGGATGCACTGTGAGTTTCAATTCTTTCAGGAACCATTAAATGGTGAGGAATTTCATTTCAATGAAAGCTCTGGAGGACTCTCACAGGCAAGGCTTCCCATGGAGTGGCCAAAAGGTCACATGAAGCCAGGCCCATTGAGGTCTACAATGCTAGGTCCATGTGTGTTTTGAATCTCAACTATGGTTGCCAAGTCTTTCAGAATAAAATCATGTGATATCGTAGCTGAGATTCCCAGTGTTCTGTGGAGAGCCACCTGGGCCTATATCTCAGTTTCCAATGGGGACTCTCATGCATGGCCTCCTGAAATCCCAACACAATTCATGGCAATTCTTCTCTGAGGTCAGGTCCAGAACGCAGTCTCTAAGGGGAATCACACCAAAGTTCAAGCCATGGTGGACACAGTTATGTCTTCCAACTGCCACACAAATGACCACAATTAAAACCAAAACACTTTCACATAGCCCTCGTCTTCTTCCATGTAGACACTCATCAAATCCTCTGGCTGGACGTTTCCAAAAGGGGTGAAGTCCAAGACCCTGTCCAAAATATGCTCCCTCGCCCCTATGTTGCCTAAGGTCAGTGTGGCCTAAACACCTTTCCTGTGAACCAGGAGTGATCAAATAGGCCTGACCTTATTACTGCTCCACTTCTCCAATTTGAGGCCTACTGACTGCCAGGTATAAATTCTTTATATGAATGGGAGTCATGAAAAAACCCAAGCATCTATGGTCTAGCCTTTGCAGGCCAGGATGGAGGTCAGGAACCTTACAGAAGATGGCGAGAGACTTCATACACAATGACTGCTATTTTGACCATTTTGTATTTGTAGCACACATGGAATCTTACCTTAGATCCATCAGGTGTTAAGAATCTAAGCAGCAGCCTCACACAGGTTCACAAGGCTGATTCAGACACATCCCTTTTGGAAGCAATTAAGCAAAGAGCCACAGGTGATGCCCATTCATTTCCATTTGAAAACTGTTTTCTTAAGGCTTCACAAAGGGGTGGCCTGAGGCAAAGACCTTCCTGACATTCAGGGCAATGAAGCAATAGGTAAGCAAATGGCCCAAAGCAAGGATTCTCCACTGAGACTTTACTGGTCACATTGATATCTGAGTTTTCTGAGATCCTCCCATTCCCTTCAGTTATCATGTACATGGCCATGTCACAGTGCTTGGAGGTGGTACATATCTTGGACACAAAACCATGAGCCAATTCTTGAGAGTGGCCAGAATTCAGGAAGAAAACAGAAACGTAGTAAGATAGTAGGTGTTGCCCATCCATAAGGCAAGTCACAGTCCATGCGTTAATTGGGCAGGATGAATGCTGGGAAGCTTTCTACAAGACAGGAAACATCCATTGATGCATTTTCTTTTCTAATGTCTACAACCACGGACACAGTGGGAGAAACAGACATAGAAAAACTCACCTTGTCAAACAATTTACTAGAAAAAGTCCATTCCAATCAAAACAAACCACCTTTCCTACCTATTCTCAGAACATGAGACAAAACCACACACTCACACCCACACCCACAAAGGCACCTCCTTCCCCCAAGTAGGTTTGTAACTATCCAGTGTCCTTTGACTGGTGGGTCATACTATGTTCCCCTGATATGGCCTATCCATTCTCAGATCTGGTCTCCTTGGCCAACTCTGTGACGTTGTCAGGAGCATGTGGAGAGCCACTACCTACTTTCTCAGGAAAGGTCCCTGGCATGTGGCCATCCTCACATCAGTAGGTACCAAGAAAGACTGATTCTGTCCTTAGTAACACCAAACAAGTGAGCCCACTGGGACTGGGACTTGGATTGGCTCTCAGTGCCTGGCTTCCTGGATCCCAAGTTTAAAGTGTTCCATCACCAAGGAAGTGAGGTAGGTTACTTCCTTCAGGAATTTAATGAGGTCACTGCCTTGGCAAACACATTGTCCTAACAGTTGCTTCCAATGGTTCCATGAGATGGAGGCTGCCCCTACTTCCTGTGACATTTTCACAAGTTAGAATGATATATAAATCAAAGGCACCAAGAAACAGCGCTCCACAAAGGCCTGGTTTGGTCCGTCTCCTGTACATTAAGAGAGAGGCTGATTCAGCCACATCCCTTCATCCTGACCAGGTTTTTTGGCAATGGAAGATGACTTTTGCTCTCTCAGGTCCTTCATAGCTGCCTACATCTTCTTCAGGGATCATTTCTGCATGGACCTTTGAGGTTCTCAGCAAGTGGAAGATCCCCTACATCCCTATATTTTAAGGCCAACTCTGTCCCTGCTCTTCTCTAAAGTTAGATTGAGAGATCACTGTGTGGTTACGGTTAATAACAGTTTCGATTTGGGTTAGGAATCATTCTGCAGGATGAATAATGGTATTGGGAATCTGTGATATTTATAAGAATAGAGACGTGAGTTAAAATTATGGAAACAGAAATCTAGGTAAGATTTGCATCCCAGAAGGGCATTGAGACCTTCATTGGGATACTTAGCAATGTTATACTTTCTGCACAAATGTCTCAGATAAATCCATACACAATGGCATAGGATGTTGTACCTTGGATGATTGAATGTCGAAGAGAACCTCCAGTCAAAAAGGGATAGTCGGTGGAATTAGGAAGATAGGCAGTAGGTTTAGAAAGAAGGGTGAGAATAAGATTTGGAAAAAAGTTCTTTACCAATAGGGTTTCAGTTAGAGAGTGAATATTAATGTCAGCCCATGTTAAGTGTCAGTCACAATAATGAATTTGGGAAAATATGTAGGAAAGGAGGTATCAATAGAGACCTTAGGAAATCAGGCAAATTATTAAGTGAGTCATAGGATTAGGCATTTTCAACAGGGTTGAGGTTGAATATATAACCTTAGGAAGAAAGAAATATGTAGTCACCAATAGAATTGACATTTGACTGCATTAGGCAACCTGGACATGAATGTTTTTAGTAATTCATGCTCACTTTCCATTTAGGCTTTGTTGAAAATAAATAAAATAGGTACTTGTCTCTTCCTGTTTTTCTGTATGCTTAAGAAAACACTCTTGAAATCTTGAAAACTTTTTGCTAATCTTGTTCCCAGAATGTGCTGTCCCCAACTGCCAAACTGCAGAATGTACACCCTCACCCGTTTACATGCAAACCGCCCACTTGCCCTGACCCATCAATAAACTTCCCTCCCTGCCCTCTTCAAGAAAAGTATATAAGCTCTGCTTAAGCTGTTCTCAGTGCTCTCTGCTCTATTCAAGTGAGGTCTGAGCCCCAGAATTTTGGGTGCTTTGCTGTTGCATGAGACAGTGTCTTGGTGGTCTCTTCCTCCAATGGTCGCCTGACCATTACATCTGAGGGCCCCAGCGAGTTCCAGCAGCATTGGACGAAAGACCCCCAATAGGCTCATCTCAGGTTAAGTAAGGCGCCACTTTCTTGTTTCAGGTTTCAGGTTAGGGATGGGCAAAATGGCTATTGGTGATGAGCATGAGCTCTCTCTGACGGTGGCTGACAGAAGTGTCACAGAGCCACAGGCCACGTCTCTGGGGGACGCCCCAGAGAACTCGGGAAACCGAGTAACAATAGTCTCCTAAACTCAGTGATATTTTGTTTTGGATTCGGTATTGTCAGCCCATCAGGTTTTCCTGGCTACTCAGTCCTGTTCTCAGTATTGGACGTCCATTGCCTGTCTTTATTGTCTTGTCTTGTCTGTGTCGTGTGTCATTGCTTTCACTATTTGTGTATCTTTCATATGGGACAGAACACTTCAATGCCTCTGTCCCTGAACCTTGATCACTGGACCAAAGTCTGCTTAAAGGCTCAGAATCTTCTTTTTTTCAGTAAAACGTCAGATCTGGAAGACTCTATGTGTCTCAGAATGACCCACCTTTGGAGTCGGATGGCCCCCAGAATGATCTTTCTACTTCACACTAATTCAAAAACTCAGAGATATTGTCTTTCAGCCGGGGCCACATAGCCATCCAGATCAACAGCAATATATCTTTAGTTTGCAGGACCTCTGCAAATCTCCTCTTCCATGGTTGAAGCCTTTCCTTGTCCCTGTCCCCGCTCCTACTGGTTCTCCCACTTTTCTATCTCTCAAACCCTCTGCTCCCCCTCCTCCACCCTCTGTTGTCCCTGAGTCTCAAGACTCTACTGGACTCTCTTCCCCCTCCTTATGCCCTGCCCTTGTCCTCCAACCCCAAACACCCTCTAAGTGATTCCCCTGCTGCTGACTCAGACTCTCCACCATTGGAGGAATATAGGCCAGCCCAGCGCCCTCCAGGTGACTACCCCACGGCACACACAGCCCCTCCTTCATTGGAGGTAGCTGGCCCGGCCAAAAGAACACAAAGTACTCGCTGGGGGGGTTAAACTTTGAAGTGGATACAGGGTAAGTATACTCAGCCCTTAAGGCCCCATTGGGCCATCTATCAAACAAAAAGGACTCTAGTTCAAGGGGCTAATGGGAGTAAATATGGGGCTTAGACAACTAAGAGGACCATGGACCTGGGGAAAGAAAAAATCCATCACTCGTTCCTAGTAATCCCAGAATGCCTGACCCCATTGATGGGCACACATCTGCTCAAAAAGCTCCAGGCCAGAATAACTTTTAACCCTGAAGGCCCCCAAGTGAAATTTCTAAATTTTTCAGTAAAAACTCCTATAGTCACGGCTTTTACTATGTCAGTAGAAGATGAACATCAACTTGTCAAACCCCCCAAGACTGATCAAACAGGCAAGCTACCCCGGAAATGGATAACAGATTACGCAGATGCCTAGGAAAAAAACTGCTGGGTTACACGTAGCCGTGAAACATCCTCCAATAACAGTGGAGTTAAAAACTTCAGCCCCCCCATCAATGTCAAAAAATATCCTCTGAGCAAAAAAGCTAAAGATGGGATAAGGCCCCATATTCAGAAATATCTGGCCTTAAGGGTCCTAAGGCCCTGTCATTTGAACTGGAACACTGCCCTGTTACCAGTATAAAAATCCAGGAACCGGGGACTATCGCACCGTTCAAGACCAAAGAGAGATCTACAACAGAGTGCAGGACATTCACCCCACAGTACATAATCTGTACAATCTGCTTAGCACTCTGAACCATGAGCGGAAATGGTATACTGTTCTGGACTTAAAAGATGCTTTCTTTTGCTTGCCTCTGCATAAAGATAGTCAGTTGCTATTTGATTTCGAGTGGGTAGACCCAGAAACCGGGACGTCTGGTCAACTAACATGGACTAGACTCCCACAGGGGTTCAAAAACTCCCCCACTCTCTTTGATGAAGCCCTCCACAGAGACCCCAACAACTTCACAACTATGCACCCTGACGTCACCCTGCTTCAATATGTCGATGACCTGCAACTGGCAGCCAACACCAAGAAAAACTGTGAGTCTGGAACCCAATTATTATTATATGAGCTTGCTCAACTCTGGTATAGTGCTTCTGCCAAAAAAGCCCAAATTTGCCAGCAAGAAGTAATCTTCCTGGACTATTCCCTTAGGGGCAGTAAGCGATGGCTCACTGAGACCAGAAAACAATCCATTGAGGAGATACCACCCCCATCTAACAGCAGACAACTCAGAGAGTTTCTTGGGACTGCTGGCTTATGCAGCTTATGGATACCTGGGTTTGCGTCCTTATCTGCTCCTTTATACCCGCTGTTAAAGAGAGATGCCCAATTCTAATGGACCCCTGAGCACCAGCAAGCTTTTGATAACATCTAAGGACACTGACACTGAAACCCTCAACTTCACTGAGCCCAGCTTGCATTTTCAGAAAGCCCTAAACTAAGTTAAAAATGTACATCAACTCACTCACCTTGGTTCAAAGAAACTGCAGGCATTCCTGAAGGATCAAGAACAGAGTTTTCCACTAACCGACTCAGAGCGAAAGAAATAACTGAACGGGTAACAAAAGCCTGCCGGGTCTGTCAATTGGTTAATGCTTACCCTTCCAACTTTCCTGCAGGAAAGCACCTACAAGAAACCAGACCAGGACAATTCTTGGAAGTGGACATTACTGAAATTAAGCCAGGAAGTTATGGACTTAAATATCTCCTAGTCTTTGTAGATACATTTTCAGGATGAATTAATTGAAGCCTTCCCCCCCCCACACACACACACACAAAAAACAACAACAACAAAATAAATGGCACAAATGGTGGTCAAGAAGATCCTGAAAGATATTTTTCTAAGATACGGACTGGCTAAGGCAATAGGGTCTGATAATGGACTGGCGTTAATTGCCCTGATAAGTCAGGGATTAGCCAGGACCCTGGGGATTAATTGGAAATTACATTGTGCTTATAGACCCCAGAGCTCAGTACAGGTAAAAAAAAAAATAATAATAGAACCATTAAAGAGAATTAACAAAATCAAGCTTAGAGATCGGCATAAAAGATCGATCTATTCTCCTGCTTTATGCACTGTTTCATGCAAGAAATACTCATACTCCTCTGTTTCCTTGTGTAACCTCACCCCCTATGAAATTCTCTATGGTCCCTCCTCCAGTAAGGGACCTAACCCAAACTCTAAGACCTAACGATCCCTTCCACACCCCCTTGCTTGACAGACTTAAAGCTCTTGAAAGAAATCAGCAATATCTGTGGAAACATCTGGCCACTGCCGACCAACCTGGGGACGAGGGGACTCCATATCGATACCAAGTAGGAGACTTCGTCTACATTAGACGACATCAGGTGTCATCCCTGGAACCCCACTGGAAAGGACCATATAAGGTGCTACATATAACACCTACAGTGGTAAATGTAGACGGAATCACTTCATGGATCCATGTCTCTCATCTCTGGCCTGCGCCCTGTCCAAAATCTGACTGGAAACTGGAAAAGACTGGTAACACTTTCAAAGTGCGTATTCACCATGTGGATAAGGCTACAGACTCTCCCCTTGGCCAAGAGTAGTCCTAACCCTCATCAGCCTGTTCAGCAGTAATGGCTGATCACAAATCCTACTGTACAAGAAGTATGGTCTATCTTGCATACAGCCCCTTTAGGGACATGGTGGCCATCTCTCCACCCAGACATTTGTCAGCTGGCTATAGGTCTTTCCTATTGGGATATCCCTGATGAAGGGGATCCAACTAAAATTCCAATAAATCCTTTCCGTATCATAGGTAATAGAAACAAACATTATGGATGTAGGGACACGAGAGCCAGATGCAGGTTGGCTAGCCTAGATTACTATGTTTGCCCAGCGGACTATCAAAGCCACAAACAGACATGGCTGTGTGGGGGAAATGCCGACTTCTTCTGTAAGTCATGGGAATGTGAGCATACAGGGGTGCCTGGTGGAACCCAAACTCCTCATCAAATTCAATACACAGCATTGGCCATATTACCAATTACACAACCAATACCGATGGCAGCCAGAGGGGTCTCTAGATCCTAAAATTCTCCGTGACCTTTTTAACTTCGGCAAGTGCTCAAAGGGTGGAAGGAAATTCCCCTAAGTGGAGGCATTTTCCCTCCTTCGCTCACATCCTGAACTATGCTTATCCAATAGATCCTCACCCTCAGCTTTCTGCTCCAGACTCTCTGCTGCCACTCCCACCTCAGCAACCTGATTTCTTCCCTCCAATTACTAGATCAAAAACCCAAACCGCCGGTTCTCAGATTATTGCCCCCTTGCTGAGGTAGCAGGTACTGAGGTACCCATCCACCCACTCACTACTCTCTTCTCCTGTCAGTGCCCGCACCAGGTCCCACCAGGTCCTCTTACCAGCTAACCCAAAGCTCAAACCAGCTAAGGAGAGCCCTCAGACCCCTATCCAAGATGTAATGAAAATGGCCTTTAAAGTTGCTCTGTCATCACTGAAAACAGGTTACTAAGAATTTAAAGTCCCTCACAGGCTTTTTGGGATACAAACTCCCATCTTCCCCTCTGCTCTATCTGTTCTACTGCTCAAGTTTTGTTGCCTGGAAAATTCCAAACCCCTTTCCCATTATTCTTTTACATGTCTCCTTCCTCATGCTCAGACCCAAGGTGCTGCTCTCAGACCCGCCTTCCCTGTCTTCCCCGTCTATACCAGGCCCACAGAAAAGTCTTAAATGACCTTCTCCAGCAGTCTTCACCATGGCTGACTTTAGGACTCTCAGCCAAAGAGTCCCTATAAAAGAGTTCAATGTAGATAAACTTCCCCTTTTCGTGTTTCCCTGTTCTATTTGGCCACTGGCTGGAAAAATCAGCACTCCTAAGCTAGACTCCCCCTTGCTAGTTTTTCACAAAACATGTGAACAAGGCCTCTGGCCTTGAGCTGGGGCTGCACAGACATGGTTACATTTCTAAGATAAATAAGTTACCAAATGAGCTCCATTGTTACAGCTGGCAGTGAGAAAAAAAAAAAGAGAAGAAAAAAGCTCTCCCACTCCAGGTGTCCTTAAAATGTTAACTTGCCCAGAACAGATGAAAAAAACAATAGAAACGAAAACTTCTTTTTGTGAACTTATGCAGACTGTGAACTTCTGAGCCCCTTCCCTTACATGTTGGGTACAAAATTCGGAAACTACCTAAATTTGGAGATCAGGTGACTAATTGATTACAACAGAAGCAATGCCCTCTAAATCCGTTGCAACCAAATAGGTATGTTTCGCTGTCTTCGGTGCTATCTTAGGTGCCTTGAATTGTCCGTCCTTACAACAGTATAATTCTATATACTTAAACATTGTTTATGTTTTCATAAAATGGTCAACAGATGTGATTAATTATGTAATGTTCAGATGTTTCCCAGAGTGCTCTATCATGAGGCAGGTTAATTTAAATATCAAATACGGGGGCATACAACCCGGTTCCTCTGGGAACCTGTATCCCTCACTTTAGCCATCCTATTAGGAAAAGGAGCTGCTGCAGGTGTGGGCACAGGAATCACTGTCCTAGTCCATGTGACACAACAAATGACCCGATGAGAAGCAGCAATAGACCAAAATTTAAAGATATTAAAAACCTCCATCACAGTTTTATAGGAATCTTTAACCTCTCTCTCTGAAATTGTCTTACAGAACATGCGAGGGTTGGACCTCCTCTTCGTGAGAGAAGGGGGCTTTTGTGCTGCATTGAGGGAAAAAGTTGATTTTATGCCGACCATACTGGAGTTGTAAAAAAATCTATGAGTAAATTAAGAAGACGCCTAGAAGAGCATCAACAAGAGAGAGATGCACAAAAAGGGTGGTTTGAGTCTTTGTTCACACAGTCCCCCTGGTTAACTACGCTTTTATCAGCCCTGGCCAGTCCATTAATAATCCTCATTTCATTGCTAATTGTAGGACCCTGTTTGCTCAACCATCTAGTTTCCTTTCTACAAGCTTAAATTGGATAAGTTAAACTTATGGTAATCAGACAACAATATACCTCACTAGAAGACATAAAATGTGAGACCCCGCAATGCTCATTTTTATGATTAAAATTAACCAGAATAAGAAGTGGGGAATGAAAGGTTAATAAAATATGTACTTTTAACTTCTTGTTTTTCTGTATGCTTAACAAAATACTGATGAAATCTTGAAAACTGTTTGCTAATCTTGTTCCCAGAATGTGCTGTCCCCAATTGCCAAACTGTTGAATGTACTCCCTCTCCCATTGGCATGCAAACCACTCACTCGACCTGACCCATCAATAAATTTCCCTCCCTGCTCTCACCACGTAAATTGCATAAGCTCTGCTTAAGCTGTTCTTAGGGCTCTCTTCTCTATTCAAGTGAGCTCTGAGCCCCAGCATGCTGGACCCCCAATAAACCCTTTGCTGTTGCATGAGACAGTCTCTTCGTGGTCTCTTTTCCGACGCTCGCCCGACTTTACATTGGTACAATCATAAGTGTGAACATTCCTATGTGTGTCCAGAATATTACTATAATAAATAATATATGTAGATCAGGTAATAGGAGTTTTTCTTCCACCATTTATGGGAGCAATATTTTGAAGATATATGAATTAGTATTTTGGGTAGAAATAGGTGTACCATTTGTCTATGAATATAGAGATAATGCATGAATAGACAATACTGTGAATTAATAATATTACTGGTTCCAACTTTAAATAATGGATTGAATTGATATCTGAAAATATACAGGAAACCTTATATTGATATACTACATTTAATCCTACCCATTATACATCTGAATGAAATATTAGGGTTATGGATTTTCATGAAGAGTGTTTGAGTTTTGCTTCAAAAGTGATTATGGAAATTGAAAATAATGTGTTTGGAAAGAAGTCTCATGAAAAGACCAGTCCAGAAACCTGGAGGTATGCATGTGTTCTGAAGCAGAAAGTGATTTAAAGTGAAACAAACGCCTATATATTTGCTAACTTGTGGATGATAAATATATACGATGATGTGCAGAAATTGAAGAAATAGTAATGTACCAGTGTTGAATAAAAATGAACGTTAAAATACACATCATGTCCCATAGGAATCTACTTGAATTGATGTTAAACTGCGTCCGTTAATGTAGAAATATTAGAATTTGTATGCACCATTCACTGAAGTTAGTTTTCAGTACTAGGAAACAAATATGTATTTCAGGTAGATGAGTATTTCTGAGAATAATCTTATGAAAAGTTGATTATAAATCCACATACATGAACATGAATGAATTCAGGGAGTGTATAATAAGACTCATACATTTCATATTTTGAAAAATCTGGAGAATATATATATATATATATATATATATATATATATATATATACACACACACACACACTCACACAAACTGAGACTATAAAAATAGCAATATATATGCCAATTGAAATTCACCATGAAATATACATCATCCACAGATTCAAAAATATTCATGTTACTGAAGATAGATTTATGTATAATGTTGTTTAACTAGGAAGTTTACCCATACATTGAATTTTCAGTTCCAACAGCATTTAGGAGGAGTAATCTCTTCTCACATTTTGTATCTGCCAAGTCAGCCACCTCACAAGAATGTACGTGTGATACCAGGTAGGATTCTATATGTGCATATAAAAATACATGTGCTGAGTAGGATACAGAGAGAGGGAGACAGGAATTCACATATTTGTTAACTTTAAAAACACATGGATAACTATTTCAACAGAAAATTGACTAGATTTATAACACATACCCTTTTTTATGCAAAAGGCAAGTCCAACTATACACCATGCCTCCTCTGAACTGCTTGGATTTCTATTCTGTTTGGGTTATTTTTCTCCATCATATTAGGAGTAGTAGTCAGAGTCCAGTAGGTTATGAGTTAGTGTCAGGGATCAGTATTTCAAATGGAAAATAGAATAATGAATCAAATGTGTATGCAAATATATGCTACACAAAAATCTTCCCACTCTCATCCAGAACAAATCCTTGACATTACCTTCGCCTGAAGTAAGTCACAATTAGAATAGAAGAGTTAGAAAATCTGTGAATACATATCTTGAGTGGAAAATGCTCAGAGTTCAGAACCTTGGAGGTGGTAGAGGAGTTTCCAAAAGTAAGGGACATGGTAAACACTCCTCTAACATGGAGGTCTGCTGGCGTAAAGACATCTTGAGAAACTGCCTCTGAGGTTGGGCACTTGAAACATACGTTATTTTCAGGAGCTTTAGCTTCCTTTGTAGTGAGACAATAAAATCTGGGTCTGCATCTATGTGACCTGGAGGATATGGTTTCTTATTTTCCAGTGAACATGAGGCAGCAGTGCTGAATTCACTCTTTGTAGGTAAACAGTGGCCACTGGGGTCTAATTGTCTCCCCATGTGGACTGTGGAGCCATTTGGTCATCCTCCACTTTTCGTGGTGTTTCCTGCTGTTGCAGTGGGAGTTTGGTATTTGCTTCACAAAATACAAGAAGTTCAACAGGGACACAGTGCTGGAGGGAGTTCTGTCACGTGTTGTGGGTCAGGGTCTGCAGGAGAATGCAACAACCAGGCTTCTTTCCCACATACTTTGCCCCCTTGTCCATAGCAACATGATTCTGAACATGGCCCTGAATCCTCTCCATATAAAAACATGCTTTTACATATTCGGGTCTCCTGGCTGCACCATGTTAGTCACAAAAAATTTGGAAGCCAATGAGAAATCCACATGGCCATAACACAGATGTATTATCACACAACTGCAGACCACTTCTCTAGGCCCAATACTCTGCAGGCTCTAACTTGCTTGCCCCCATGACCATAGCAACTTGATTCTGAACATGGCCCTGAAATCTTTCAATATAAAAACATGCTTTTACATATACAGGTCTCCTGGCTGCACCATGGCAGTCACAATGAATTTGGAAGCCAATGGCAGAACCACGTGGTCACAACACAGATGTATTATCACAAAACTGCACACCATTTCTCTAGGCCAACAACTCTGCAGGCTATAACTCAATGGCATCTCTGTTCTACACCATTTTCATGAAACCCAGTGAATTAAGGCAGGGTCTGGTACACTCAAGATCAGCAACAGGACATCCAAATGTTCTCCAGTGCCACCTGGTCATGGGAATTTTAAAAATTTCATGGTATTTATCTGGCCATTTTTCAAGGATGAAGTTGGAGGCACTGTGGGTTTCAATTCATTCAGGAACCATTAAATGTTGAGGAAGTTCATTTCAAAGAAAGCTCTGGAGAACTCTCACAGGCAAGGCTTCCAAAAGAGTGGCCAAAAGGTCACATGAAGCCAGGCGCAGTGAGGTCTCCAATGTGAGGTCCATGTGTGTTTTGACTCAAAACTATCCCTGCCAAGTTTTTCAGAATAAAATCATGTGATATACTGGCTGAGATTCCCAGTACTATTTGGAAAACCACCCTGGGCCTAGATCTCAGTTTCCAAGGGTGACTTTCATGCGTGGCCTCCTAATATCCCAACACTTTTCATGGCAATACTTCTCTGAGGTCAATTCCAGAACGCAGTCTCTAAGGGGAATCAAACCAGAGTTCAAGCCCAGGTTGACCCAGTCATCTCTTCACACCGCCAATCAAATGAACACAATTAAAAACAAAACACTATCACATGGCCCCATCTTCTTCCTTATAGACACTCATCATAACCACTGGTTGGAGCTTTCCATGAGGGGCACATTCCAAAAGAGTGTCCAAAATAAGCTCCCTTGCCCCTCATTTGGCTCAAGTCAGGGTGGGAAGGACACCCTTCCTGTGAACCAGGAGTGATCAAATAGGCCTGTCATTAATACTGCTCCGCTTTTCCAATTTGAGGCCTTCTGACTGTGGGGTTTAGATTCTTTATGTGAACTGGAGTCATGAGAAAAGACAAGCACCTCTGCAGAGATTTGAAGAACTCATTTGACCAAAAGGATCGCTATTCTCACTTGATTGATTTCAGGAACCTACAGAGAAAGGCAATAGAATTCATTCACAATGACTGAAATTTTTTGCGAATTTGGTTTTGGTTTCACACATGGGATCTTTCTTTAGATCCATCAGGTGCTGAGAATCTAAGCCACAGCCTCACACAGGGTAGAGAGCCTGATTCAGACACATCCCTTTCCGAAGCAATTTAGCAAGAGCCACAGGTGATGCCCATTCATTTCCATTTGAAAACTGTTTTCTTCAGGCTTCACAAAGGGGTAGCCTGAGCCCAACATCTTCCTGACATTCAGGGCAACAGAACAATAGGTAAGCAAAAGGCCCAAAGCATGGTATCTCCACTGAGATTTTTCTGGTCACACTCATATCTGAGTTTTCTGAGATACTGGCCATTCCCTTCAGGTATCCAGTACATGGACATGTCAAAGACCTTGGAGTTGGTACATATCTTGGACACAAAACAATGAGACTATTCTGGAGAGTTGCCAGAATTCAGGAAGAAAACAGGGACTTAGGAAGGTAGTAGGTTTTGCCAATCCATAAGGCAAGCTGCAGTCCATTCATAAATTGGGCAGGATGAATGCTGGGAATCTTTTTACTACACAGGACACATCCATTGTTGCATTGTCTTTTCTCATGTCTACAACCACGGACACAGTGGGATACACAGACATAGAAACACTCACCTTGTCAAATGACTTACTAGAAATAGTTCACTGAAAACCAAACAAACCGCCTTTCCTACCTATTCTCAGAACAAGAGACAAAACCACACACCCACACTCACAATGGCACCTCCTTCCCCTAAGTAGGTCTGTGACTATCCGGAGTGTTCTCTGACTGGTGGGCAATACTATGTTCCCCCGAAATGGCCTGTATTCTCTCAGATCTGGTTTCCTTGGCCAACTATGTGAAGTTGTCAGGAAAAAGTGGTGAGCCACTACCTGCTTTCTCAGGAAAGGTCCCTCTTCAGAGCTCTCCTGGCATTTGGCCATCCTCACATCAGTAGGTACCAAGAAAGACTGACTCTGTCCTTGGTAAATCCAAACAAGTGAGCCCACTGGGACTGGGACTGGAACTGCATCTGGGTGCCTGGCTTCTTGGATACCAAGTTCAGAGAGTTCCATCACCAAGGAAATGAGGTATGACACTTTCTTTGGAACTGAATGAGGTCACTGCCTTTGCAACCACTTGGTCCTAACAGTTGCTTCCAAGGGCCCCATGAGATGGAGGCTGCCCCTTCTTCCTCTGACACTTTCACAATTTAGAATGGTATATCAACCATAGGCACACACACAGGCCTGGTTTGGTCCATCTTCTCCACAATAAGAAGAGAGAGGCTGATTCAGACACATCCCTTCATCCTGACCAGGTGGTTTGTCATCGAAGATGACTTTTGCTCTTTCAGGTCCTTCATACCTGTCTACAACTTCTCCAGGTATCATTTCTGCATGGACCTTTGAGGATCTCAGCAGGTGGAAGGTCCCCTACTTTTCTGTATTGTAAGAACAACTTTGTCCCTGCTCTTCTGTAAAATGAGATTGAGGGAACAGTGTATGTTTTGGGTTAATAACAGGTTTGATTTCGATTTGTGTTAGGAATCATTCTTCTGGATGAATAATGGTATTGGGAACCTGGTATATTTACAAGAATGTAGAGGTGAAACATAAGTATGAAAACAGAAATCCAGGTATGATTTTAAACCCATAAGGGCATTGGGCCCTTGATTGGGATACTTAGCTTTGAATTATGTTCTGCACAGATGTCTCAGATAATTTGATATACAATGGCATAGGACCTTGTACCTTGGAAGATTGAATGTAGAAGAGAACATCCCTTCAAAAAGGGATAGTCGGTAGGATTAGGAAGATAGTCGGTCGTTTTAGGAAGAAGAGTGAGTATATGATTTGGAACAAAAGTTCTTTAGCAATAGGATTTCAGTTAGAGAGTGAATGTATATGTCAGCACATATGAAGAGCCAGTCACGATGATGAAGTGGGGAAAACATGTAGAAAAGAAGATATCAATAAAGATATTACGAAATCAGGGAAAGTATAAAGTGAGTGAGAGGATTAGACATTTTCAACAGGCTTGAGGTTGAATCTTAGAAAGAAACAAATATGAAGTCACCAATAATATTGACATTTGAGAGCATTAGGCACCCTGGACATGGATGTTTTTAGTAATCTATGTTCACATTTCATTTAGGCTTTGCTTGGTTCAATCATAAGTGTAACATTTACATTTTTGTCCAGAATATTATTGTGATAATATGTATAAGTAGATCAGGTGACATAAGTATTTCTTCCACCATTTTTGGTAGCAATATACTGAAGACATAAAATTAGTATTGGGCGTACAAAGAGGTGTACCCTATGTCTATGAATATAGAGATAAAGCATGAATAGACCATACTGTGAATAAGTAATATAACTTGTTCCGACTTAATATAATGGGATGAACTGATATCTGAAAAATTACTGGAAATCTTATATGCATATACAATCATTCATTCCAACCAGTTATTCATCTAATGTCAATATTAGTGTTTTGGTTTATCATGAAGAGTGTGTGAGTTTTACTTCAAAAGTGATTATGGAAATCGAAAATAATGTGTTTGGAAAGAAGTCTCATGAAAAGACCAGTCAAGAAACCCTGACAATACATGTGTTGTGAAGTAGGAAGTGATTAAAGTTTAAAGAAATGCCTACAAATTTGTGAACTTGTGGATGAAATACATATCTTATGATGAGCAAAAACTGAAGAAATAATAATGTACCAGTGTTGAATATAAATGAACATCATATTATATATCATGTCCCATTGGGATCTACTTGCATTGGTGATAGACTGGATCAGTTCCTGTAGAATTATTAACATTTGTATGCACCATTCACTGAAGTTAGTTTTCAGTACTAGGAAACAAATATGTATTTAAGGTGGATGAATATTTCTGAGACTAATATTTTGGAAAGTTTATTATAAATCCACATGCATGAACATGAATGAATTTAGAGAGTGTATATAAGACACATATATTTCATATTTTGAAAAATCTGGAGAGTGTATATATATATATATATATATATATATATATATATATATATATACACACACATACCCACACACACACAAAAAAAACCACACACAGACATTTAAAAGTAGCAATATATATGCCAATCAAAATTCATCTTTAAATATATATCATCCACAGATGCAAAAATATTTATTTTACTGAACATGAGTTTATGTATAATGATGTTCTACTAGGAAGTTCCCCTATAGGTGGAATTTTCAGTTCCAACAGCAATTTGGAGGAGTGATCTCTTCTCACAATTTGTATCTGCCAAGTCAGCCACCTCACAAAAATGTACATGTGATACCAGGTAGGATTCTATAAGTGCATATGAAAATACATGTGATGAATAGGCTACAGAGAAAGGGAGACAGGAATTCATATATTTGTTTAATTTAAAAACACATGGTGAACTATTTCAATTAAAAATTGACTAGATTTATAACACCTACCATTTATCATGCAAAAGGTAAGTCCAAGTATGCAGCATGCCTCCTCTGAACTGCTTGTATTTCTATTCTGTTTGGGTATTTTTCTCCATCATATTAGGATTAGTAGTCAGAGGATAGTAGGGTATGGGATAGTGTCAGGGATTCAGTATTTCGAATAGAAAATTGAAAATGAATGCAATGTGTATGCAAATATGTGCTACACAAATATCTTCCCACTGTCATCCAGAGAAATGCCTTGACATTACCTTCGCCCCATGTATGACACAATTAGAGCAGAAGAGTTAGAAAATCTGTGAATACATATCTGCAATGGAAACTGCTCAATTTTCACAAATTTGGAGAAGGTAGAGGAGTTTCCAAAATTAAGGGACAATGTAAACTCTCCACAAACATGGAGCTCTGCTGGCCTAAAGAGTTCTTAAGAAACTGCCTCTGAGGTTGGGCACATGAAATATATGTTGTTGTCAGGATCTTTAGCTTCCATTGTAGTGAGACCATCCAAGCTGGTCTGCATTTTTGTGACCTTTGTGAGCACATGGTTTCTTGTTTTCCAATGAACATGAGGCAGCCTTGCTAAATTCTCTCTTTGTAGGTAAACTGTGACCAATGGGGGCTAAGTGTCTCCCCGTGTGCACTGTGAACCCATTTGGTCATCCTCCACTTTTCGTGCTGTTTCTTGCTGCTGCACTCGCAATTTGGCATTTGCTTCATGAAACAAAAAGTTCAACTGGGACACAGTGCTGGAGCGAGTTCTGTCACGTGTGGTGGGTCAGGGTCTGCAGGAAAATGCACCAACCATGCTTCTATCCCACCAGCTTGCCTCCTTGAGCATAGCAACCTGATTCTGAACATTGCCCTGAAACTCCTACATATAACAAGATGCCTTTTGAGAGAAGGGTCTGCTGGCTGCACCATATCAGTCATAATCCATTTGGAAGCCAAAGGCAGATCCACATGGCCAAACCACAGATTTTTTATCACACACCTGCCCACAACTTCTCTAGGTCCACTACTCAGCAGGCTCGAACTTACTTGCATCTCTTTTCTATACCATTTTCATGAAAACCAGTCAATCAAGGCACCTTCTGGTATATTCATAATCAGAAACAGGACATCCAAAGGTTTTCCAGTGCCACCTGCTCATGGGAATTTTAAACATTTCATGGTATTTATCTAACCATTTTTAAAGGATGAAGTTGGAGGCACTGTGGGTTTCAATTCATTCAGGAACCATTAAATGTTGAGGAAACTCATTTTAATGAAAGCTCTCGAGAACTCTCACAGGCAAGGCTTCCAAAAGAGTGGCCAAAAGTTCACATGAAGCCAGGCCCATTGAGGTCTACAATATGAGGTCCATGTTTGTTTTGACTCTCAACTATTGCTGCCAAGTCTTTCAGAATAAAATCATGTGATATCCTGGCTGAGATTCCCAGTGCTCTGTGGAAAGCAACCCTGGGTCAAGACTCATTTTCCAAGGACTCCATGCGTGGTCTCCTAAAATCCCAACACAACTCATTGCAATACTTCTCTAAGATCAGTTCCAGAATGCAGTCTCTAAGGGTAATTACGCCAGAGTTCCAGCCCACGTGGACCAATTCATCTCTTCCAACCGCCACACAAGTGACCACAATTAAAACCAAAACACTCCCACATGGACCTCATCTTCTTCCATATAGACACTCATCATTACCTCTGGCTGGAGGATTCTATGAGGGGCACAGCCCAAGACAATGTCCAAAAGAAGCTTCCTTACCCCTCATATGCCTAAAGGCCCGGACTCCCTTCCTGTGAACCAGGAGTGATCAAATAGGCCTGCCGTTAATACTGCTCCACTTCTGCAATTTGTGGCCTATTGACTGTGGGGTTTAGATTCTTTTTGTAAATGGGAGTCATGAGAAAACCCAAGCACCTATGGGCTAGACTCTGCAGGGCTTTGAAGAACTCATTTGACCCAAAGGATCCCTATTCTCACTTGATGGAGGCAGGAACATTACAGAGGAAGACGAGAGACTCCATCCACAATGACCGCTCTTTTGGCCATTTTGGTTTTGGATGCACACATGGGATCCTTCTTTAGACCCATCAGGTGCTGAGAATCAAAGCCACAGCTTCACACAGGGCCAAGAGGCTGATTCAGACACATCCCATTCTAAAGCAATTAAGCAAAGAGCCCAAGGTGATGCCCATTCATTTTCATTTGAAAACTGTTTTCTTCAGGCTTCAAAAAGGGGTGGCCTGAGTCAAAGAACTTCCTGACATTCAGGGCAACAGACAAATAGGTAAGCAAAAGACCCAAAGCAGGGTTTCTCCATTGAGACTCTCCTGGTCCCAATGATATCTGTGTTTTCTGACATGCTCTCATTCCCTCAGCTATCCAGTACATAGCCATGTCACAGATCTTGGAGGTGGTTCATATGGTGGACATAAAATCATAAGCCTATTCTGAAGAGTGGCCATAATTCTACGAAGAAAACAGGAACTTTGGAAGATAGTAGGTGTTGCACATCCATAAGGCAATCCACAGTCCATTCATAAATTAGGCAGGATGAATGCTGAGAAGCTTTCTACTAGACATGACAAATCCATTGATGCATTCTCTTTTCTAATGTCTACAACCACAGACACGGTGGGATACACAGACATAGAAACACTTGCCTTGTCAAAGCACTCAGTAGACACAGTCCATTCCAAACCAAACAAACTGCCTTTCCTACCTATTCTCAGAACATGAGACAAAACCACAAACTCACACCCACAACCACAAAGGCACCTCCTTCCTCCAAGTAGGTATGTGACTATCTGGAGAGCCCTCTGACTGGTGGACCATTTTATGTTCCCCCGAAACGGCCTGTCCTGTCTCAGATCAGGTCTCTTTGGCTAACTCTGTGAAATTGTCCGGGACCAGCAGTGAGACACTACCTGCTTTCTCAGGAAAGGCCCCTCTTCAGAGCTCACCTGGCATTTGGCCATACTCACATCAGTATTGACCAAGAAAGACGGACTCTGTCCTCTGTAAATCTAAACAAGTGAGCCCACTGGGACTGGAACTGGGACTGCCTCTGGGTGCCTGGATTCCAAGTTTAGAGTGTTCCTTCAACAAGAAAATTAGATGAGGTCACTTCTTTCTGGAACTGATTGAATTTGCTGCCTTTGCAACCACTTTGTCCTAACAGTTGTTTCCAAGGGTCTCATGAGATGGAGGCTGCCCCTATTTCCTGTTACAATTTCACAAGATAGAAAGTTATATCAACCATAGGCACCTGGGAACAGCTCTCTACATAGGCCTGGTTTGGTCCATCTTCTCTACATTAAGAAGATAGAGGCTGATTCAGACACATCCCTTCGTCATGACCAGGTTGTTTGCAATTGAAGATGACTTTTTCTCTCTCAGGTACTTCATAGTTCCCTATATCTTCTCCAGGGATTATATCTGCATAGACCTTTGAGCTTCTCAGCAGGTGAAAGTCTCCCTACATTTTTGTATTGTAAGACCAACTCAGTCCTGCTCTTTTGTAAAGATAGATTGAGGGAACAGTATATGGTTAGGGTTAATAACAGGTTCGATTTGTGTTAGGAATCATTCTGCTGGATGAATAAGAATATTGGGATCCTGTGGTATTTATAAGAATATAGAGGTGAAATATAAGTATGACAATGGAATTCTAGATAAGATTTGAAGCCCAGAAGTGCACTGGGCACTGGAGTGGGAAACTTAGCTTTGAACAATGTTCTGCACAGATATCTCAGATAAATCGATATATAATGGCAAAGGACCATGTACCTTGGTTGATTGAATGTGTAAGAAAACATCCAGTCAAAAAGGGATAGTCGGTAGGATTAGGAAGATAGTGTAGGTTTAGATAGAAGAGTGAGAATAGGATTTGGACCAAAAGTACTTTAGCAATAGAGTTTTGGTTAGAGAGTGAATGTAAATGTCAGCACATGTGAAGAGTTGGTCACAGTGATGAACTGTAAAAAATATGTAGGAAAGCATTTATCAATAGAAACATTAGGAAATCAGGCAAAGTATAAAGTGAGTGATAGGATTAGACATTTTCAACAGGTTGAGATTTAATATATAATCTTAGGAAGAAACAAATATGTAGTCACCGACAGGATAGACATTTGAGAGCATTAGGCAACCTGGACATGGATGGTTTTAGTAATCCATGCTCACTTCCTATTTAGGATTTCGTACAATCATAAGTGTGACATTTGCGTTTTGTGTCCAGAATATTACACTGAAAAAATGTATATTTATATCAGGTGACATGAGTATTTCTTCCACCATTTCTGGAAGCAATATGTTGAAGACATATAAATTAGTATTGGGGGTACAAATACGTGCACCCTGTGTCTCTGAATATAGAGAAAATGTATGAATAGACAATAGTGTGAATAAAGAATATAATTGGTTTCAACTTTAAAAAATGGATTGAAGTGGTATCTGAAAATATAAAGAAAATTTTATATTGATAAACATACATTCATTCAAACCAATTATACATCTATTTGTAATATTAGGGTTATGGTTTATCATAAAGGGTGTGAGTTTTGCTTCAAAATTGATTATGAAAATCGAAAATAATGTGTTTGGGTAGAAGTCACATGAAAAGACCAGTCAAGACACCTGGAGGAATACATGTGTTCTGAAGCAGGAATTGATTGAAAGTGAAACAAATGCCCATAAATTTGTGAATTTGTGGATGAAATATATATCCTATGATGTCCATAATACGAATAAATATTAATGTACCAGGGTTTAATAAAAATGAACGTCAAAATGCACAGCTTGTCATATCGGAATCAAGGTGCATTGATGTTAAACTTGGTCAGTTACTGTAGAAATATTAGTTAAATCTGTTTTTCAGGTGGATGAATATTTCTGAGAATAATCTTGTGAAAAGTTGATTATAAATCCAAGTCCATGAACATGAATAAATTTAGCGAGTGTAAATAAGACACATATATTTCATATTTTCAAAAATCTGGAGAGTGTATATATATATATATATATATATATATATATATATATATATATATATATTTACACAAAACACACACACAGACATTAAAAAGTAGCAATATATATGCCACTCAAAATTCATCTATAAATATATATCATCCAAAGATGCAAAAATATTTATTTTACTGAACATGAGTTTATGTATAATGTTTTTCTACTAGGAAGCTCCCCTATAGGTGGAATTTTCAGTTCCAACAACGATTTGGAGGAGTGATCTCTTCTCACAATTTGTATCTACCAAGTCAGCCAACTCACAAAAATGTACATGTGATACCAGGTAGGATACTATAAATGCATATAAAAATACATGTGATGAATAGGCTACAGAGAAAGGGACAGGAATTCATATATTTGTTAATTTTAAAAACACATGGAGAACTATTTCAATTGAAAATTGACCAGATTTATAACACCTACCATTTATCATGCAAAAGGCAAGTCCAAATATACAACATGCCTCCTCTGAAATGCTTGTATTTCTATTCTGTTTGCGTTACTTTTCTCCATCATATTAGGATTAGTAGTCAGAGTCTAGTAGGGTATGTGAATATTTCTGAGAATAATCTTGTGAAAAGATGATTATAAATCCACATTCATGAATATGAAAAATTTAGGATGTGTAAAATAATACACATATATTTCATATTTTGAAAAATCTGGAGAGTGTGTGTGTATATATATATATATATATCTATATATATATATATATATATATATATATATATATATACACACACACACACAAACATTCACAGACATTAAAAAGTAGCACTATATGCCAATTTAAAATCACCATGAAATATATATCATCCACAGATCCAAATAAATTCATTTTACTGAACATCGATTTATGTATAATGTTGTTCAACTAGGAAGCTCACCCACAGGTTGAATTTTCAGTTCCAACAGCGTTTAGGAGGAGTGATCCCTTTTCACAATTTGTATCTGCCAATTCAGCCTCCACACAAGAACGTATGTGTGGTAACAGTTAGGATTCTAAATGTGCATATAAAAATACAGGTGCTGAATAGGCTTCAGAGAAAGGGAGACAGGAATTCACATATTTCTTAACTTTTAAAATACATGGAGAACTATTTCAAAAAAAATTGACAAGATTTAAAACTCCTACACTATATAATTCAAAAGGCAAGCCCAATTATCCACCATGCCTCCTCTGAACTGCTTGTAGTTCTATTCTTTTGGGGGTATTTTTCTCCAACATATTAGGATTAGTAGTCAGAGTCTAGTAGGGTATGTGTTAATGTCAGTGATTCAGTATTTTGAATGGAAAATAGGAAAATGAATCCAATGTGTATGCAAATATGTGCTTCAGAAAAATCTTCCCACTCTCATCCAGAACAATCCCTTGACATTACCTTCGCCCCAAGTAAGACACAATTAGAGGAAAAGAGATAGAAAATATGTGAATACATATCTGAAATGGAATTTGATCAGGAGTTCACAACCATGGAGGTGGTAGAGGAGTTTTCAAAAGTAAGGGACAGGGTAAGCACTCCACAATCACAGAGCTCTGCTGGCCTAAAGACTTCTTGAGAAACTGCCTCTGAGTTTTGGCACTTGAAATATATGTTGTTTTCAGGAGCTTTTGCTTCCTTCTAGTGAGACGATCAAAGCTGGGTCAGCATCTATGTGACCTGGAGGACATAAATTGTAATATTCCAATGAACATGAGGGAGCAGTGCTGAATTCTCTCTTTGTAGGTATACTATGGCCACTTGGGGCTAAGTGTGTCCCCGCGTCGATTGTATATTCATTTGTTCCTCTTCCACTCTTCATTGTGTTTCTTGCTGCTGCACTGCGACTTTGGTATTTGCTTCACGAAATACATGGAGTTCAACTGGGACACAGTGGTCTAAGTGTCTGCCCGTGTGGACTGTGAAGCCTTTTAGTAATCCTCCACTTTTCCTGGTGTTTCTTGCTGCTGCACTGCGAGTTTTGTATTTGCTTCATGAAATACAAGGAGTTCAACTGGGACACAGTGCTGGAGGGAGTTCTATCACATGTGGTGGCTCACACATGAGCATTCATGAAACCGGCCTCTATACCACATAGCTTGCTCCCTTGACCATAGCAACCTGATTCTGTAAATCACCCTAAAACCTCTCCATATAACAAGATGTGTTTACTTATAATGGTCTCCTGGCTGCACCATGTCATTATCATGAGATTTGGAATCCAAAGGCAGATCCACATGGCCCCATCACAGATGTTTTATCACACACCTGCCTACCGCTGCTCTAGGCTCTCTACTCATCAGGCTCCAAATTACTGGCATCTCGGTTCTACACCATTTTCATTAAACCCAATCAATCAAGGCACTGTCTGGTACACTCATGATCAGAAATAGGACATCCAAAGGTTCTGTATGCCACCTGTTCATGGGAATTTCAAAAATTTAAACTATTTATCTAGCCATTTATCAAGGATGAAGTTGGAGGCACAGTGGATTTCAATTCATGCAGGAACCATTAAATGGTGAGTATGATCATTTCAATGAAAACTCTGGAGAACTCTCACAGGCAAGGCTTCCCAAAGAGTGTCCAAAAGGTCACCTGAAGCCAGGCTCATTGAGGTCTACAATTGAGATCCATGAGTGTTTTGATCTCAACTATGGCTGCCAAGTCTTTCAGAATAAAATCTTGTGGTATCCTGACTGAGATTCCCAGTGCTCTGTGGAAAGCTACCCTGGGCCTACATCTCAGGTTCCAAGGGCGACTCTCATGCATGGCCTCCTCAAATCCCAACACAACTCATGGCAATACTTCACTAAGCTCAGTTCCAGGACACAGTGTCTAAAAGGAGTCACACCAGAGTTCAGGCCCAGGAGGACCCAGTAATCTCTTCCAGCTACCACACATATGACCACAATTTAAATCAAAACACTCCCACATGGGCCTCATCTTCTTCTACACAGACACGCATCATAACCTCTGGCTGGAAGTTTCCATGAGGGGTGCAGCCCAAGACAGTGTCCAAAATAAGCTCCATTGCCCCTCATTTGCCAAAAGTCAGGGTGGCCTAAACACCCTTCCTTTGAACCAGGAGTGATCAAATAAGCCTGCCTTTAATACTGCTCTGCTTCTCCAATTTGAGGCCTAATGACTGTCAGGTGTAGATTTTCTATGTGATTTGGAGTCATGAGAAAACCCAAGCACCTATGGGCTATCCACTGTAGGGCTTTGAAGAACTCATTTGACCCAAATGATCCCTATTCTCACTTGAAGGAAGTCAGGAACTGAAAAGGTCGGGCGAACTTCGGAGGAAAAGACCACCAAGAGACTGTCTCATGCCACAGCAAAGGGTTTATTGGGGGTCCAGCATGCTGAGGCTCAGAGCTCACTTCAGAGGAGCAAAGAACAAAGAGCCCCGATAACAACTTGAGCAGAGTTTATATACATTCTTTAGAGAGGGCAGGGACTTTACATACATCATAGCCTCCTTTAGAAAATCATCATATACCGCGGGAAAATCAAATAATAACTCTAAAACATGATTAGCACATTCATTGGTGGGAACAGGTTGGGCAGCGGGTGATTGGTCAGCCGTGAGAAGGAGTATACATTTAAACTGATTGGTTGAAGCACTGAGATGTATACGTGCAAATCTGCATGGTTTCTGGGAAGGGGTGGTTAAGTAACGAGGTGGTCAGGGAAGATTTCAACACACATCTAATGGGAAGATCCGGGAATTGTCTTAAGTGCCACAGGAATTTCAGGTTCTGAGTGCAGCTTGGAAAATGTACAAAACCTGGTTCTTTACGTTTCAATTTCAATTTCTTTTATTCTTTCATTTCCCACCCCTTTTTCTGACTACTTTTAATCTTAAAAGTAATGAATCAAAATTATTGTGGGGTTTCACATTCTATTCCTACCAGTGCAGCATATTTCTGTCTGATTATCATGAGTTTCACCTGCCTAATCTGAGCCTGGAGAAAGGAAACTATGTGGTTAGGCAAACAAGGTCCCACAGTTAGCAACACCATAAGGATGATCAGGGGTTCAGCTAAGTCTGATATTAGTGTAGTTACCAGGGGTACTCGGTTAACCATGACTCAAAGCACCCTTGTTGAATCTCCCATTCTCTCTGGCGCTCTTCAAGGTATTTTCTTAATTTACTCATGAATTATTTTGCAACTCCAATATGGTCAGCATAAAAACAACATTCTTCTCTCAGTGCAACACAGAGGCCCTCTCCCTCATCAAGAGGAGGTCTAATCCTCACCTGTTCTGTAAAACAACTTCAGAGAGAGAGGTTAAGGATTCCTGCAAAGCTGTGATGGAGGTCTCTAACGTCTTCAAGTCTTGATTTATTGCTGTTTCTAATTGGGCCATTTGTTGTTAACCACGCATCATAGAAGCTGTTCCCATACCCACTCCTGCAGCAGCTCCTATCCCCAATAGGATGGCTAGAGTAAGGGACAATGGTTCCCCTTGATATCGGGTTGATATCGGGTTGTTTGTCCCCCTAGTAGACCTTCAAATGATTAGGCATTATGATAGAGTACCCTGGAGAGTATCTGGCCACCAAGTCCATAAGGTGGCTGTTTGTGAAATAGATCACACTACTTGCCCATTAGGATTCATTACTTGCCCTTGTTGCTGAGCACGCTGATGGGGATTAGGGCTGCTGGTGGTCATGGGAAGAATCCATAGCCCTACCCACATGACGGACACGCAACTTGAGATGGATACCAGTCTGTAGAAGTTTCCAGCCAGAGTCTGTACAGGGCTCAGGCATGAGATGGGAGGCATTGATCCAGGAAGTAATCCCATCCACTTTCACCACTGTGGGTGTTATAAGCAGCACCTGGTATGGTCCTTTCCAGTGGAGTTCCAGGGATGACACCTGACGCCATCTCACGTAGACGAAGCCTCCCACTTGATATCAATGTGGGGTTCCCTCGTCTCCAGTCTGATAAGCAGAGGCCAAATGTTTCCACAGGTATCGCTGGGTGCTGGGTTTGTTAAAGGGCTTTAAATCTGTCAAGCAAGGGGGTGTGAAAGGAATCATTAAGTCTCATAGTTGGGATTAGGTCCCCTACTGGAGGAAGGGCACCATTGAGAATTTCATAAGAGGTGAGGTTACACAAAGAGGTGGAGGGGGTATTTCTTTCACAAAACAGTGCATAAGGTTGGAGCATAGTCCAATTTTTTATGCCAGTATCCAAGCTTAATTTTGTTAAGTACTCTTTGATGGTTCTATTCATCCTTTCTACCTGTCCTGAGCTATAGGGTCTATAAGCACAATGTAACTTCCAATTAATCCCCAGGGTCCTGGCAAATCCCTTACTTTCCTGGGGCATGAATGCCGGTCCGTTAGCGGACCCTATTACCTTAGGCAGGCCGAACCTTGGAAAAATGTCTTCTACGATCTTTTTGACTACCATCTGAGCTGTTTCTTTCTTCATGGGGAAGGCTTCGACCCATCCTGAAAAAGTATCTACAAAGACTAGGAGATATTTAAGTTCATACCTTGCTGGCTTAATTTCAGTAAAGTTCAATTCCCAGAATTGTCCTTGTCTGGTTCCTTGTAAGTGCTTCCCTGCAGGAAGCTTGGATGGGTAAGCATTAACTACTTGGCAGACTTGACAAGCTCTAGTCACCTGCTCAGCTATTTCTTTCCTCTGTGAGTCAGTCAATAATAAGTCCTTTCTCCGGTCCTTTAAGAGTGCCTATATCTTCTCTGAGTCTAAGTGGGTGAGCTGGTGTACGTCTTTGACATAAAGGTGGGCTTTTTGAAATTGTAAACTTGGCTCTGTAGGATCCCAGAGTTCTGTATCTGTCTCCTCAGATGATAAGTTGCCTGAATGTTCCGGTGCGGCCAAGTCTCCTGATTGTTGTTCCCCCTGGTGTGGAAAAAGTTAACACAGTCACTCCATTTAGGGCTGCCAATTAAGCTTCCTCATCTGCCCTTCTTTTTCCAACCGCCAAGGGTTCGTTTCCCTTCTGGTGCCCTGGGCAGTGCACTATAGCTAGTGCCTTAGGGCCCTGCACTGCTGAGAGAAGTTGGAGGATCTCATCTTTGTTCTTTATTTCTTTCCAGGTGGAGGTTAATAACCCCCTTTGATGGGAAATAGCCCCGTGCACATTTGCAGTGGCAAATGCATAGCGGCTATCAGTGTATATGGTGGCCCTTTTGCCTGTTGCTAGTTCCAATACTTTCGTAAGGGCAATCAGTTCTGCTTTTTGGGCTGATGTCAGTTCTGGGAGACCAGAGGAACAGATGACATTAATTTTGCTAACTACTGCTTCTCCAGCCCACCGCTTACCATCTTGGAGGAAGCTGCTGCCATCCATAAACCATACAACTTCAGGGCAAGGCAGTGGCTGATCCTTCAAGTCTCGTCGTATACTGGTTTCCTCTGCCAGTATGTGTTGACACTCATGAGCAACGGGTCTTGATGATTCTTCTGGCAGCAGTGTAGCCGGGTTGAGTGGAGCAGCGGGTCCCAGCGTGATTCTGTCTTTGTCAAGCAAGAGGTTCTGGTAGTGGGTTATTCTAGAGTTTGATAGCCACATCTCTGGAGGCTGACAGATGATGCACTCCAGAGCATGGGGGACTATAATCGTTAGCTTCTGTCCCAACGTTAATTTATCAGCATCTTTTATTAGAAGGGCTGCCGCTGCTATAGCTCTTAAGCAATGGGGCGACCCACTAGCCACTGGGTCCAGTTTATTTGATAAGTATTCTACCGGCCTTTTCCAAGGTCCCAAAGTCTCAGTGAGCACAACCCGTGGTATTCCTTTCTTTTCCTCGATGTAGAGACTGAAGGGTTTTTCTATATCTGGGAGTGCTAAGGCCGGAGCAGATAGCAGCACCTTTTTTCTGACATTATCAAAAGCTTGTTGGTGCTCAGGGGTCCATTGGAAGTGGGCATCCCCCTTTATCAGCGGGTATAAAGGGGCAGCCAGAGACTCGAACCCAGGAATCCATAACCTGCAAAAGCCGGCAGTCCCAAGAAACTCCCTGAGTTGTCTCTTATTAGATGGGGGCAATATCTGCACAAAGGTTCGTTTTGTGGGCTCAGTGAGCCATCCTTTGCCACCCCTAAGAGAATAACCCAGGAAGATTACTTCTTGCTGACAAATTTGGGCCTTTTTGGCAGAAGCCCTATATCCAAGCCGAGCAAGCTTGGAAAATAATGCTTGGGTCCCAGACTCATAGTTCTCTTTGGTGTCGGCTGCCAGTAGCAGACCATCCACATATTGGAGTATGGTGATATCGGGGTGTGCAGTTTTGAAGTCATTGAAGTCCTTGTGGAGGGGTTCATCAAAGAGAGTGGGAGAGTTTTTGAACCCCTGTGGGAGTCTAGTCCAGGTTAGTTGGACAGATGTTCCTTTTTCGGGGTCTATCCACTCAAAAGCAAACAGCAACTGAGTGTCCTTATGTACGGGCAAGCAAAAGTGAGCATCTTTTAAGTCTAGCACAGTGTACCATTCCTGTTCCAGTTTCAGAGCGCTAAGCAAATTATATGGATTCGGTACAGTGGGGTGAATGTCCTGCACTCTGTTGTTGATCTCTCTTAGGTATTGAAGCGTCCGGTAGTCCCCAGTTCCTGGCTTTCTTACTGGTAGCAGGGGGATATTCTAGGACAAATGACAGGGCCTTAAGACCCCAAGAGCCAGGTATTTCTGAATATGGGCCCTTATCCCATCCTTAGCTTCTTTGATTAGAGGATATTGTTTAACACTGATTGGAGAGATAGAGGCTTTTAATTCTACTACTATTGGAGGTTGTTATATGACTAGACCTAACCCAGCAGTTTCTGCCCAGGCATTAGGATAATCTTTTATCCATTTCTGGGGTAGTTTGCCTGTTTGATCAGTCCTAGGAGGCGCGAAGTGTTGATGTTCATCTTCTACGGATGTTGTCAAAGCCATGACTATGGGAGTTTTTACTGAAGGCTTTAGAAACTCCACTTGGGGACCATCAGGGTTAAAGGTTATTCTAGCCCAGAGTTTGGTAATCAGATCCCAGCCCATCAATGGGGCTGGGCATTCTTGGATTACTTGGAAAGCGTGGTGGACTTTTCCATTTCCTAGGTCCATAGTCCTCTTAGTTGTCCCAGCCCAATATCTACTGCCATTAGTACCTTTAACAGGGGACCATTTATTTGATAGGGGGCCCAGTGGGGTCTTAAAGGTTGATTATACTGCTCCTGTATCCACTTCAAAGTTCACTGGGGTCCCCTCCACTTTAAATGTTACCCTGAGCTCGGAGAGGGGATCCGAGCCCCGACTTTCCTAGTCCTCTTCTAGAGTCAGCACGGCGGACTGGCATCTCTGCTTCTTTCGGGGGCACTCTTTGGCCTAGTGTCCTGTTTTCTTTACAGTAGGCACACTGATCTGAGGCCAGGGGCAGCCATTGGCGGGGGCCCAGGTATCCCTTTCTGACTCCCTGCTTTTTAACTTCTGGCATATTTGGTGCTCTGACCAGAACCTTAGTCAATGCTTTAGTCTGCCTTTTGCTCCTTTCATCCTCCTTTTGTTCCCTTTCCGTCTCTCTCCTCTGTTCCCTTTCCTCCTCAGTTTCTCTCTTATAATATACTTTCTCAGCATCTCTTACTAAATCTCTCAAGGTCTTATCTTGTAATACATCTAGACGTTGTAACTTTCTCTTAATATCTAGGGCAGCCTGCTCGATAAAGGCCATTGCAACAGATGCTTGTTCATCCTCTGCCTGAGGATCAAAAGGAGTATATTTCCTATATGCTTCCATAATTCTCTCCAGAAACATAGAGGGAGACTCATTAGGCCCTTGGATAATCTCTCTTACCTTGGCCAAATTAGTCGGCCCTCTGGCGGCCACTCGGAGACCCACTATTAGAGTCTGGCGATAAGTGGACAGATGCTACCTACATTTAAAGGTGTTTGGGTGCCAGTTGGATCGGTTCATTGGCCCGTAGGGATGGAGAGGAAGCATCATAGGGGCTTCCGAGTTTTCTATTATCCGTCACCGGCGGGTTCCTTTAGGTGGCCCAGCTTCCTCCAGGGGAGGAGGGGTTGCTGCTGCTGCAGAGAAGTCCCCTGGAGTGCTTGGGTCTGGCCCAATTGCCTCTAGCGGCGGAGAGGCTGACTCAGCGGCGAGAATATCATCTGGAACGTGTTGGGGGTTGGAGAGCGAGGGTAGAGGATAAGGAGTGGGAGGAGTGTCCAGTCTTGTGACTCAGGGAGAATGGAAGGAAGAGGGGGAGGAGTGGAAGGTTTGAATGATAGGATGCTGGGGGAAGGGGTATATGGCTGTTGATCTGGGTGGCCACGTGGCCCCAGCTGAAAGACAATATCTCTGACTTTTCGGATTAGAGGGAAGTAGAAGGATCCTTCTGGGGGGCCACCTGACTCTGAGAATAGGCCATTCTGAAGCACAGAGAATCTGCCAGGTACGGCATTTTACTGAAAAAGAAAGATTCTGGGCCCTTGAGCGGACATCAGTCCAATGATCAAGTGTCAGGGACAGAGAAGTGGAAGTGCTTTGTCCCATAATGAGAGTTACTCAAACAGGGACAGTGAAGACACAAACGCAACACAGACAAAGACAAACAGTAAACGTTTAACATGAGTCCAAGACAAAGATTAGAACTGAGTAACTGCCAAAACCTGATGGGTTAGACAATAAAGACAGTCGGAAAACTCAACATGAGTTCAGAACAATGACCAAAACTGAGTAGCCGGCAAAACCTGATGGGCTGGCGAACCGAATCCTGAAGCAAAATATAAACGAGTTGAAGAAATTAGTATTCCTTGATTTCTCTAGTCCTCTGGAGTGTCCCCCAGGAACGTGGCCTGTAGCTCTGTGACACATCTGTCAGCCACCATCAGAGAGAGCTAATGCTCTTCACTGACAGCCACTTTGCCAATCCATAACCTGAAACCCAAAACCAGAAAGAGGTGCCTTACTTACCCCGAGAGGAGTCCATTGGGGTCTTTTGTCCGCCGCTGCCGGATATCTCACCTGGGGCCTCCAGATGAATAGGTGGGGCGAACGTCAGAGAAAAAGACCACCAAGAGGCTTTCTCATGCAACAGCAAAGGTTTTATTGGGGGTCCAGCATGCTGGGGCTCAGAGCTCACTTTAGAGGAGCAAAGAACAAAGAGCCCTGAGAACAACTTGAGCAGAGTTTATATACATTCCTTAGAGAGGGCAGAGACTTTACATACATGATAGCCTCCTTTAGCAATTCATCATATACCATGGGAAAATCAAATAACAACTCTAAAGCATGATTAGCACTTTCATTTGCGGGAACAATTCGGGCAGGGGGTGATTGGTCAGCCCTAAGAAGGGGTATACATTTAAACTGATTGGTTGAATACCTGAGATGTATACTTGCTGAGCTGCAGGGATTCTGGGAAAGGGTTGTTAAGTAACTAGGTAGTCAGGGAAGATTTCAACACACATCTAATGGGCAGATCCGGGAATTGTCTAAACTGCCACAGGAAAGTGCAGCTTGGAAAGTTTACAAACCTGGTTCTTTACATTTCAATTTCAATTTCAATTTCTTTTATTCTTTCAGAACCTTACAGAGAAAGGCAAGAGGCTTAATCCACAATGACTGCTCTTTTGGCCATTTTGGTTTTGGATGCACACATGGGATCTTTCTTTCGATCCATCTGGTGCTGATAATCTAAGTCACAGCCTCACACAGGGCCAAGAGGCTAATTAAGACACAACCAATTTCAAAGCAATTACTACTCTGAGGTCAGTTACAGAACTCAGTCTCTGAGGAGAATCACACCAGTGTTCAAGGCTAGGTGCACCCAGTCATCTTTTCCAACCACCACATAAATGACCACAATTAAAACCAAAACAATTCCACATGGCCCTCATCTTCTTCCATAGAGTCACTCATCATAACCTCTGGCTGGAGGATTCCTTGAATGGCGCAGCTCAAGAGAGTGTCCAAAATAAGCTTCCTTGCCCCTCATTTGCCTAAACTCAGGGTGGCCTGGACACCCTTCCTGTGAACTAGGATTGATCACATACGTCTGCCGCTAATACTGCTCTACTTCTCCAATTAGAGGCCTACTGACTGTCAGGTATAAATTCCTTATGTGATTTGGATTCATGATTAAACCCAAGCACCTCTGAAGAGCTTGGAAGAACTCATTTGACCCAAAAAATCCGTATACTCCCTTGAAGAAGGCCAGGAACCTAACAGAGGAAGGCAAGAGACATCATCCACAATGACTTATGTTTTTGCCATTTTGGTTTTGGATGCACACATTGGATGTTTCTTTAGATCCATCAGGCGCTGAAAATCTAAGCCATAGCCTCTCACAGGGCCAAGAGGCTGATTCAGACACATGGCTTTCCAAAGCAATTAAGCAAAGAGCCACAGGTGATGCCCATTCATTTCCATTTGAAAACTGTTTCCTTCAGGCTTCACCAAGGGGTGGCCTGAGGCAAAGACCTTCCTGACATTCAGGGCAAAAGATCAATAGGTTAGCAAAAGGCCCAAAACAGGGTTTCTCCACTGAGGCTTTTCTGGTCACACTGATATCTGAGTTTTCTGAGATGCTCCAATTCCTTCCAGCTATCCAGAACATAGCCATGTCGCAGAGTTTGGAGGTGGTACATATTTTGGACACAAAACCATGAACCTATTCTGGAGAGTGGCCAAAATTCAGGAAGAAAACAGAAACTTAGTAAGATCGTAGGTGTTGCCCATCGATAAGGCAACCTGCAGTCCATTACTAAAATGGACAGGATGAATGCTGGGAAGCTTTCTACTAGACAGGACACATCCATTGATGCATTCTCTTTTCTAATGTCTACAACCATGGACACAGTGGGAGACACAGACACAGAAACACTTGCCTTGTCAAAGTTCTTTCTAGAAATAGTCCACTCCAAACCAAACACACCGCCTTTCCTACCTATTCTCAGAACATGAGACAAAACCACAAACTCACACACACACTCAAAAAGGCACCTCCTTCCCCCAAGTAAGTCTGTGACTATCCAGAGTGTCCTTTGACTGGTGGGCCATTTTATGTTCCCCCGAAAAGGCCTGTCTTGTCTTAGATCTGGTCTCCTTGTCAAACACTGTGAAGTTGTCAGGAGCCTGTTCTGACCACTACATGCTTTCTCAGGGAAGGCCCGTCTTCAGAACTCTCCTCGCATTTGGCCATCCTCACATCAGTAGGTACCAAAAAAGACAGACTCTGTCCTTGGTAAATCCAAACATGTGAGCCCACTGGGACTGAGACTGGGACTGGCTCTGTGTGCCTGGCTTCCTGGATCCCAAATTCAGAGAGTTCCATCACCAAGGAAGTGAGGTAGGTCACTTATTTCAAGAATTTAATGAGTTCACTGCCTTGGCAACCACTTTGTTATAACAGTTGCTTCCAAGGGTCCCATGAGATGGAGGATACCCTACTTCCTCTGACACTTTCACTAGTTAGAATGGTATATCAACCATATGGAACCAGAAACAGCTCTCCACATTGTCCTGTTTTGGTCCATATTCTCTCCATTAAGAATAGAGAGGCTGATTCAGACACAACCCTTCATCCTGACAAGGTTGTTTGCCATGGAAGATGACTTTTGCTCTCTCAGGTCCTACATAGCTGCCTAATACTTCTCCAGGGATCATTTCTGCTTGGACCATTGAGTTTCTAAGCAGGTGGAAGATCCCCTACATTCCTGTATTGTAAGACAAACTCTGTCCCTGCTCTTCTGTAAAGGTAGATTGAGGGAACAGTGTATGGTTAGGGTTAATAACAGGTTCGATTTTGGTGAGGAGTCATTCTGTTGGATGAATAATGGTATTGGGAACCTGCGATATTTACAAGAATATATAGGTAAAATATAAATATGGAAACAGAAATCTAGGTATGATTTGAAGCCCAGAAAGACATTGGGACCTTCATTGGGATACTTAGCTTTGAATTATGTTCTGCACAGATGTCTCAGATAAATCGATATACAATGTTATAGGACCTTGTACCTTGGATGATTGAATGTCCAAGAGAACATCCAGGATAAAAGGGATAGTTGGTAGTATTAGGAAGACAGTTTGTACGTTTAAAAAGAAGAGTGAGTATAAGTTTTGGACCAAAAATTCTTTAGCAATAGGGTTTCGGGTAGAGAGTGAATATGAATGTCAGAACGTGTGAAGAATCAGTCACAATGATGAACTGGGGAAAATATGTAGGAAAGCAGATATCCATAGAGACATTAGGAAATCATGCAAAGTGTAAAGTGAGTGATTGGATTAGACATTTTCAATATGATTGAGTTTCAATATATAATCTTAGGAAAAAACAAATATGTAGTCCCCAAAAAGATTGACAAGTGGGAGCATTAGGCAGCCTGGACATGGATGTTTTTAGTAATCCATGTTCATTTTCCATTTAGACTTTGGTACAATCATAAGTGTGATGTTTGCATTTTCTGACCAGAATATTACTGTGATAAAATGTATATGTGGATCAGGTAACATGAGTATTTCTTCCACCATTTCTTGGAGCCATATTTTGAAGATGTATAAATTAGTATTGTGGGTAAAAATAGATGTACCCTGTGTCTATGAATATAGAGATAATGCATGAATAGAGCGTAGTGTGAATAAATAATATTACTTGTTCCAACTTTAAATAATGGATTAAATTGATATCTAAAAATATTCAGGAAATCTTATATTGATATACATACATTCATTTCAACCAGTAATACATCTAATGGTAATATTAGGGTTGTGGTTTATCCTTAAGTGTGTGTGAGTTTTGCTTCAAACTGATTATGGAAATCAAATATAATATTTTTGGAAAGAAGTCTCATGAAAAGACCAGTCAAGAAACATGGAGGAATACTTGTGTTCTGAAGCAGGAAGTGATTGACATTGAAACAAATGTCTAAAAATTTGTGAACTTGTGGATAAAATATATATCCTACGATGTGCATAAACTGCAGAAATAGTAATGTACCATTGTTGAATAAAAATGAACGTCAAATTATATGTCATGTCCCATAGGAGTCTACTTGCGTTGATATTAAACTGGGTCAGTTACTCTAGAAATATTAGGATTTGTGTGCAGCTTTCACTGAAGTCAGTTTTCAGTACTAGGAAACAAATATATATTTCAAGTTGATGAATAATTCTGAGAATAATCTTGTGAAAAATCGATTATAAATCTAAATACATCAACATGAATAAATTTAGGGAGTATATATAAGACACATATATTTCATATTTTGAAAAATCTGGAGAGTATGTATATATATATATATATATATATATATATATATATATATATACAAAACATACACACAGACTATAAAAAGTAGCAATACATATGCTAATCGAAATTCATCATTAAATATATATAATTCACATATGCAAAAATAATTATTTTACTGAACATGGATTTTTGTATAATGTTTTTCTATTAGGAAGCTCACCCATAGGTTGAATTTTCAGTTTCAACAGCGTTTAGGAGGAGGGATCCTTTCTCACAATTTGTATCTTCCAAGTCAGACAAAACAAAAAAATTAACCTGTGATACCAGGTAGGATTCTATATGTGCATATAAATATACATGTGCTGAATAGTCTATAGAGAAAGGGAGACAGGAATTCACATATTAGTTAATTTTAAAAACACATGGAGAATTATTTTAACCAAAAATTGACTAGATTTATAACACCTACCCTTTATCATGTAAAAGGCAAGTCCAAATATACACCATGCCTGCACTGAACTGCATGTATTTCTATTTTGTTTTGGTTATTTTTCCTCCATCATATTAGGATTAGTAGTCAGAGTCTAGTAGGGTATGGGTTAGTGTCATGGTTTCAGTATTTTGATTGGAAAATAAGAAAATGAATCCAATGTGTATGCAAATATGTGCCACACAAAAATATTCCCACTCTCATCCAGAACAATGAATTGCCATTACCTTCACCCCAAATAAGACACAATTAGAGGAGAAGAGTTAGAAAATCTGTGAATACATATATGGAATGGAACATAATCAGGAGTTCACAACCTTGGAGGTGGTAGAGGAGTTTCCAAAAGTTAGGGTCAGGGTAAACACTCCACAAACATGGAGCTCTGCTGGCCTAAAAACTTCTTGAGAAACTGTCTCTGAGTTCGGGCACTTGAAATATATTTTGTTGTCAGGAGCTTTAGCTTCATTTGTAGTGAGACCATCAAAGATGGGTCTGCATCTATGTGACCTGGAGAACATGGTTTCTTTTTTTTTAATGAACATAAGGGAGCAGTGCTGAATTCTCTCTTTGTAGGTAAACTGTGGCCACTCGGGTCTAAGTGTCTCCCCATGTGGACTGTGAAGCCATTTGGTCATCCTCCATTTTTGTGGTGTTTCTTGCTGCTGCACTGGGAGTATGGTATTTACTTAACGAAATACAATGAGTTCAACTGGGACAAAATGCTAGAGTGAGTTCTGTCATGTGTGGTGGGTCAGGTTCTCCAGGAGAATGCACCAACAAGTCTTCTATCCAACATAGCTTGTCCCCTTGACCATAGCAACCTGTTTCTTAAAATTGACGTTAAACCTCTCCATATAACGAGATGCCTTTACATATAAGGGTCTGCTGGCTACACTATTTCAGTCACAAGCCATTTGGAAACCAATGGAAGATCCACATGACCCCACCACAGATATTTTATCACACATCTGCACACCACTGCTCTAGGCCCACTACTCAGCAGGCTCCAACTTACTGGCATCTCTGTTCTACACCATTTTCATAAAACCAAGTCAATTAAGCCACTGTCTGGTACACTCATGATCAGAAACAGGACATCCAAAGATTCTCCAGTGCCACCTGGTCATAGGAATTTCAAATATATCATGGTATTTATCTGAGATTAGGAAGATAGACGGTAGGATTAAAAAGAAGGGTGAGTAAAGGATTTGGACATTAAGTTCTGCTTCTCCAATTTGACGCGTATTGTCATGCATGGGCGACTCTCATGCCTGGCCTCCGAAAATCCCAACACAATTCATAGCAATACATCTCTAAGGTCATTTCCAAAACTCCGTTTCTAAGGGGAATCACACCAGAGTTCAAGCCCAGGTGGACCCATTCATCTCTTCCAACCGCCACACAAGTGACCACAATTAAAAACAAAACACTCCCACATGGCCCTCATTTTCTTCCATGTAGACACTCATCATAATTCCTTGCTAGAGGTTTCCATGAGGGACATAGTCCAAGACAGTGTCCAAAATAAGCTCCCTTCCCCCTCATTTGCCTAAAGTCAGGGTGGCCTGGGCACCCTTCCTGTGAACCAGGAGTGATCAAATAGGCCTGCCATTAATGCTGCTCTGCTTCTCGAATTTGAGGCCTACTGACTGTGGGGTTTAGATACTTTATGTGAATTGGAGTCATGAGAAAACCCAAGAATCTCTGGGCTTCCCTCTGCAGGGCTTTGAAGAACCCATTTGAGTGAGTCTAGGAGTTGGACCAAAAGTTCTTTAGCAATAAGGTTTTGGTGAGAGAGTAAATGTAAATGTCAGCACATTTGAAGGGTCATTCCCAATGATGAACTGGAGAAAAGGTATTTGAAAGCAGATATCAATGGAGACATTAGGAAATCAGGCAAAGTACAAAGTGAGTGGTAGGATAAGACATTATTAACAGGGTTGAGTTTGAATATATAATCTTAGGAAGAAACAGATATGTAGTCACCAATAGGAATAATATTTGAGAGCATTAGGGAACCAGGACATGGATGTTGTTAGTAATACATGCTCACATTCAATTTAGGCTTTGGTACAGTCATAAGTGTGACCCTTGCATTTTGTGTCAGGAATATTACTGTGATGAAATGTATATGTATATCAGGTGACTAGAGTATTTTTTCCACCATTTCTGAAAGCAATATTTTAAAGACTTATAAATTAGTATTGGGGATACAAATACATAGACCCTGGGTCTATGAATATAGAGATGATGCCTTAATAGACCATACTGTGAATAAATAATATAACAGGTTCCACTTTTAATATTGTATTGAATTGATATCTGAAAATACATAAGAAATTTTATGTTGATATACAATCATTCATTCCAAACAGTTATACATCTAATGGTAATAATAGAGTTATGGTTTATCATGATGGGTGTGTGAGTTTGCCCCAAAAGTGATTATGGAAATCGAAAACAATGTGTTCAGAAAGAAGTCTCATGAAAAAACCAGTCAAGAAAGCTGGAGGAATACATGTGTTCTGAAGCAGGAAGTGATTGAAAGTGAAACAAATGCCTATAAATTTGCTAAATTGTGGAAGAAATATATATCGTATGATGTGCATAAAATGAAGAAAACTAATATACCAGTGTTGAATAAAAATGAACGTCAAAATAGACATCATGGAACATAGGAATCTACTTGCACCGATGTTAAACTGGGTAAGTTACTGTAGAAATATTAGCATTTGTATATACCATTCACTGAATTTAGTTTTCAGTACTAGGAAACAGATATGTAGTTCAGGTGGATGAATATTTCTGAGAATAATCTTGTGAAAAGTTGATTAGAAATCCAAATATATGAACATTAATGAATTTAGGAGTGTATAATAAGACACATATATTTTACATTTTGAAAAATCTGGAGAATATATATATATATATATATATATATATATATATATATATATATATATACACACACAAACCCCACACAGAGCAATTAAAAGTAGCAATATATATGCCAATCAAAATTCATCGTGAAATTTATATGATCCACATATCCAAAAATATTTATTTTACTGAACATGGATTTATATATAATGTTGTTCACCTAGGAAGCTCCCCCATAGGTTGAATTTTCTGTTCCACAATTTGTATCTGTCAAGTTGGCCACCTCACAAGTATGTACGTGTGATACCAGGTAGGATTCAATATGTGCATATACAAATACATGTGCTTAATAGGCTACAGAGAAAGGGAGACAGGAATTCACATATTTGTTAACTTTAAAAACACACGGAGAACTACTTCAATTAAAAATTGACTAGATTTATAACTCCAAACCTATGTATTGCAAAAGGCAAGCCCAACTATACACCACCCCTCCTCTGAACTGCTTGTATTTCTATTCTGTTTGAGTTATTTTTCTCCATCACATTAGGATTAGTAGTCAGAGTCTAGCAAGCTATGGGTTAGTGTCAGGGAATCAGTATTTCGAATGGAAAATTGGAAAATGAACACAATGTGTATGCAAATATGTGCTACACAAAAATCTTCTTATTCTCTTCCAGAAAAATTTATTGTAATTAACTCCGCCCCAAGTAATACAGAATTAGAGAAGAAGAGTTAGAAAATCTGTGAATACATATCTGGAATGGAATATGCTCAGGAGTTCACAACCTTGGAGGTGTTAGAGGAGTTTCCCAAAGTAAGGGACACAGTAAACATTTCTCAAATGTGGAGCTCTGGTGCCCTAAAGACTTCTTGGGAAACTGCCTATGTGGTTGGGCACTTGAAATATATATTGTTTTCAGGAGCTTTTGATTTCTTTCTAGTGAGACCATCAAAGCTGGGTCTGCATCTATGTGACCTGGAGGACATGGATTCTTATTTTCCAATGTACATGAGGTAGCAGTGCGGAATTCTCTCTTTGTAGGTAAACTGTGGCCATTGTGGGCTAAGTGTCTCCCTGGGGGACTGTGAAGCCATTTGGTCATCCTCCAATTTTCATGGTGTTTCTTGCTGCTGCACTGGGACTTTGGTATTTGCTTCACGATATACAAGGAGTTCAAATGGGACACAGTGGTGGAGGAAGTTCTGTCTTGTGCGGTGGGTCAGGGTTCTCAGGAGAATGCACCAAGCAGGCTTCTATCCCTCATAGCTTGCCCCCTTGTCCATAGAAACCTGGTTCTGAACATTGCCCTGAAACCTCTCCATATAACAATATGCCATTTCATTGAACATTCTGCTGGCTGCACCATGTCAGTCACAAGCAATTTGGAAGCTAATGGCAGATTGACATGGCCTCACAAAGATGTTTTATCATACACCTTCCCACCTCTGCTCTAGGCCCACCACTCAGTAGGCTCCAACTTACTGGTATCTCTGTTCTACACCATTTTTATGAATCCCAGTCAATCAAGGCACTGCCTGATAGATTCATGAATGATGTAGGACATCCAAATGTTCCCAGTGCGACCAGGTCATGGGAAATTCAAAAATTTCATGGTATTTATCTAGGCATTTTTCAAGGATGAAGTTGGAGGCACTGTGGGTTTTAATTCATTCGGGAGCCATTAAATGGTGAGGATGCTCATTTCAATGAACGCTATCGAGAACTCTCACAGGCAAGACTTTCCAAAGAGTGGCCAAAAGGTCACATGAAGCCAGGCTCATTGAGGTCTACAATGTGAGGTCCATGTTTGTTTTGATTCTCAACTATGGCTGACATGCCTTTAAGAATAAAATCATGTGATATCCTGGCTGAGATTCCCAGTGCTCTGTGGAAAGGTACCCTGGGCCTATATCTCAGTTTCCATGGGCGACTCTCATGCGTGTCCTCCTGAAATCCCAACACAAGTCATGGCAATACTTCTCTGAGGTCAGTTTCAGAACTCACTCTCTAAGGGGAATCACGCCACTGTTCAAGCCCAGGTGGACCCAGTCACCTCTTCCAACCGCCACACAAATGAAAACAATTGAAACCAAAAAAAAATCCCACATGGCCCTCATTTTATTTCATATAGACACTGAACATAAACTCTTGCTAGAGGTTTCCATGAGGAGCACAGTACAAGACAGTATCCAAAATAAGCTCCCTTGCCCCTCGTTTGCCTAAAGTTTGAGTGGCCTGGACACCCTTCCTGTGAAACAGGAGTGATCCAATAGGCCTGCATTTAATACTGCTCCACTTCTCCAATTTGAGGCCTACTGACTGTGGGATTTAGGTTATTTATGTTTATTGGAGTCATGATAAAACCCAAGCACCAATGGGCTAGCCTCTGCAGGGCTTTAAAGAACTCATTAGACCCAAAGGATCCTTATTCTCACTTGATGGAGGTCAGGAAACTTACAGAGAAAGACAAGAGAATTCACCCACAATGACTGCTCTTTTGGCCATTTTGGTGTTGGATGCATACATGGGATCTTTCTTTACATCCATCAGGTGCTGACAATCTAAGCCACAGCCTCACACTGGGCCAAGAGCCTGATTCAGACACATCCCTTTCCAAAGCAATTAAGCAAAGAGACACAGGTGATGCCCATTCATTTCCATTTGAAAACGGTTTTCTTCAGGCTTCACAAACGGGTTGGCCTGAGGCAAAGTCCTACCTGACTCAGGGGAAAAGAACAATTGTTAAGCAAAAGGCCCAACCACGGTTTCTCCACTGAGATGTTAGTAGTCACACTGATATCTGCGTTTTCTGAGATGCTCGCCATTCCCTTCAGCTATCCAGTATATGGCCATGTGACAGAGCTTGGTGGTGGTACATATCTTGGACACAAAACCATGAGCCTATTCTGGAGAGTGGCCAGAATTCAGGAAGAAAACTGGAACTTAGGAAGATAGCAGGTGTTACCCATTGATTATGCAAGCCCTGGTCCATTCATTAATTGGGCAGGATGAATGCTCGGAAGCTTTCTAATAGACAGGACACATCCATTGATGCATTCTTTTTTTCTAATGTCTACAACCACGGACACAGTGAGATACACAGACATAGAAACACACGCCCTGTGAAACGACTTAGTAGAAACATTTCACTCCAAACCTCAAAACCGTCTTTCCTACCTATTCTCAGAACATGAGACAAAACCACAAACCCACACCAACACCCAAAAAGGCACCTGCTTCCCTCAAGTAGGTCTGTGACTATCCAGAGTGTCCTCTGACTTCTGGACCATACTATGTTCTCCCAAAATGGCCTGTCCTTTATCAGATCTGGTCTCCTTGGTCAACTCTGTGAAGTTGTCAGGAGCTGGTGGTGAGCCACTACCTGCTTTCTCAGGAATGGTCCCTCTTCAGAGCTTTTCTGGTATTTGGCCATTCTCACATCAGTAGGTACCAAGAAAGATTGACTCTGTCCTTGGTAAATCCAAACAAGTGAGCCCACAGGGACTGTGACTGAGACTGGCTTGGATGCCTGGCTTCCTGGATCCCATGTTCAGAGAGTTCCATCACCACGGAAGTGAGGTGAGGTCACTTCCTTCAGGAACTGAATGAGTTCACTGGCTTGGCAACCACTTTGTCCTAACAGTTGCTTCCAAGGGTCACATGAGATGGTGGCTGCCCCAACTTCCTGTGACACTTTCACAAGTTAGATTGGTATATCAACCATAGGAACCTGGGAACAGCTCTCCACAGAGGCCTGGTTTGTTCCATCTTCTCTACATTAGGACGAGAGAGGCTGATTTGGACACAACCCTTCATCCTGGCCAGGTTGTTTGTCATGTAAGATGACTTTTACTCTCCCAGGTCCTTCATAGCTGCCTACATCTTCTCCAGAGGACATTTCTGCATGGACCTTTGAGGTTCTCAGCAGGTGGAAGATCCACTACATTCCTGTATTGTAAGACTAACTCTGTCCCTCCTCTCTGTAATGTTAGATTGAGGGGAAAGTGTACGGTTAGTGTTAATAACATTTTCGATTTGGGTTAGGAATCATTCTGCTGGATGAATAATGGTATTGGGAACCTGTGATATGTATGAGAATATATAGGTGAAATACATGTATGAAAACAGAAATCTAGGTAAGTTTTGAAGCCCAGAAGAGAATTGGGCCCTTGATTGGGATACTTAGCTTTGAATTAGGTTCTGCACAGATGTGTCAGATTAATCAATATTCAATGGCCTAGGACCTTGTACCTTGGATCATTGAATGTAGAAGAGAACATCCAGTCAAAAAAAGATAGTCGGTAGTTAAAGGTTAATAAAATAGGTACTTGTCACTTCCTGTTTCTCTGTATGCTTAACAAAACACTTTTGAAATCTTGAGAACTCTTTGCTAATCTTGTTCCCAGAATGTGCTCTCCCCAACTGCCAAACTGCAGAATGTACTCCCTCACCCGTGTGCACGCACACTGCCCACTCACCCGGACCCATCAATAAACTTTCCTCCCTGCCCTCTCCAAGAAAATTATATAAACTCTGCTTAAGGTGTTCTCAGGGCTCTCATCTCTTTTCAATTGAGCTCTGAGCCCCAGCATGCTGGACCCCCAATAAACCCTTTGCTGTTGCATGTGACAATCTCTTTGTGGTCTCTTCCTCCAAGGCTTGCCCGACCTTTTCATATGGAGGTTCCACTGAAATCCAGCAGCGGCGAATGTGAGACCCCATGTGTCGTGGCTTTCACTATTTGTGTATCTTTCATTATGGGACAGAGCACTTCAATGCCTCTGTCCCTGACCATTGATCACTGGCCCAAAGTCCACATAAGGGCTCAGAATCTTTTTTATTTAGTAAAACACTGGACCTGGAAGACGCTCTGTGCCTCAGAATGACCCACCTTTCGAGTCGGATGGCCTCTAGAAGGATCTTTCTACTTCCCACTAATTTAAAAAGTTAGAGATATTGTCTTTTAGCCAGGGCCACATAGCCATCTGGATCATTCCGCCATATATCTTAACTTTGCAGGACCTCTGCAAATCTCCTCCTCCATGGGTGAAGCCTTTCCTTACCGCTGCCCCTGCTCCTACTCCTTCCCCCATGATCTCTCAAACCCTCTGCTCTTCTTCCTTCTCCACCCTCTGTTCTCCCTGAGTCACAAGATTTGACTCTACTGGATTCTCCTCCCCCTCCTTATCCCCTGCCCTCTTCCCCCAATCCCCAACACCCTCTAAGTGATTCCCCTGCTGCTGACTCAGCCTCTCTGCAATTGGAGGAGCACAGCACCCTCCAGATAGCTCCCCAGTGGCACACACAGCCCTTCCTTCCCTTGAGGAAGCTGGCCCGGCTATAGGAACTCGCCAGCAGTGAATAGTTGAAAACACTGGAACTCCCATGATGCTCCCCCTCCATCCCTATGGGCCAAAGATTGACGACGGCCATGGGGGAAAAAATGCAAGCCTACCAGTTTTGGCCATTCTCCTCTTCAGACGTACATAATTGGAAATATAACAATCCCCCTTTTTCTGAGCACCCCACCTGGCACACAGGTCTGGTTGAGTCATTGATGTTTTCACACTAGCCTACTTGAGATGACTGCCAACAACTCATAGGGACTGTCTTCATGACAGGGGATCAAAATAGAATACTCCTGGAAGCTGGAAAAAAATATCCTCTGACCAGATGCGTGACTGACACAACTTCCCAAGATAATCAAAGCCAGCTTTCATTTGAACCAACCCAACTGTGGCCCCCAAATCTTTGAAGGTAGGGAGCATCTGTTCACTTATCACCGGGCTCTAATAGTGGGTTTCCGTGCGGCCGCTAGGCGACCAACTAATTAGGCCAAGGTAAGAGAGATTATTCAAGGGCCTGAAGAACCTCTCTCTATGTTTCTAGAGAGAATTATGGAGGCATATAGAAGATACACTCCTTTCAATCCTCAGGCAGAGGATCAAAAGTCATCTGTCACAATGGCCTTTATTGGGCAAGCTGCCCCCGATATTAAAAGAAAGTTAAAATGCTTAGATGGATTACAAGATATGACTTTGAGAGATTTAGTCAGAGAAGCTGAGAAGGTATACTTTAAGAGAGAAACTGAGGAAGAGAAGGGAACAAAGGGAGGATAAAAGAAACAAAAGACAGACTAAGGCGCTGACTAAGGTCCTGGTCACAACAACAAATAGGCCAGAAATTAAGAAACAGGGAGACAGGAAGGGATACCTGGGCCCACGCCAGAGGCCACTCCTTGCCTCAGATCACTGTGCCTACTGTAAAAAAAAAGGACACTGGGCCAAAGAGTTCCCTAGAAAGAGACAGCCACTCCTGCCAGCCATTCTGACTCTTGAGGATGACTCCAAAAGTCGGGGCTAACATCCCCTCCCGGAGCTCAGGGTAACTTTTGAAGTGTAGGGGACCCCAGTAAACTTTGAAGTGGATACAGGGGCAATATACTCAGCCCTCAAGGCCCCATTGGGCCATCTATCAAATAAAAGGTCTCTAGTTCAAGGGGCAAATGGCAGTAAGTATCGGGCTTGGACAACTAAGAGGACCATAGACCTGGGAAAAGGAAAATCCATCAATCCTTCCTAGTAATCACAGAATGCCTGGCCCCATTGATGGGCAGAGATCTGCTCACCAAGCTCTGGGCCAAAATAACTTTTAACCCTGAAGGCAACCAAGTGGGATTTCTAAATCCTTCAGTAAAAACTCCTATAGTCATGGCTCTAACTATGTCAGTAGAAAATGTACATCAACTCACTCAACTTTGTTCAAAGAAACTGCAGGCATTCCTGAAGGATCAAGAACAGAGTTTTCCACTGACCAAATCACAGCAAAAGGACTGAATGGGTAACAAAAGCCTGTCGGGTCCATCAATTGGTTTATGCTTACCCTTCCAAGCTTCCTGGAGGAAAGCACCTAGGAGGAAAAAGACCAGGACAATTCTGGGAAGTGAACTTTACTGAAATTAAGCATGCAAGGTATGGACTTAAATATCTCCTAGTCATTGTAGATACATTTTCAGGATGGATTAAAGCCTTCCCCACCAAAAAAAAGAAAGAAAGAAAGAAAGAAAGAAAGAAAGAAAGAAAGAAAGAAAGAAAGAAAGAAAGAAAAAGAAAGAAAGAAAGAAACAGCACAAATGTTGGTCAAGAAGATCCTGGAAGATTTTTTTCCAAGATACGACCTGCCTAAGGTAACAGAGTCTGATAATGGACCTGCATTCATGACCCAGGTACGTTAGGGGTTAGCCTGTACCCTGGGGATTACATTGTGCTTATAGACCACAGAGTGCAGGACAGGTAGAATGAATGAATAGAACCATTAAAGAGACCTTAATGAAATTAAGCTTAGAGACCGACATAAAAGATTGGACAATGCTTCTGCCTTATGCAATGTTTCATGCAAGAAATTCTCTCTCTGTTTCTTTGTGTAACCTCACCCACTATGAAATTCCCTATGGGGCCCCTATTCCAGTAAGGGACCTAACCCCAACTCTAAGACCTAACGATCCCTTCCACACCACCATGCTTGACAGACTTACAGCTGTTGAAAGAACTCAGCGATACCTGTGAAAACAGCTGGCCACTGCCTACCAACCTGGAGATGAGGGGACTCCACATCAATATCAAGTAGGAGACTTTGTCTATGTAAGACAACATCAGGTGTCATCCCTGGAACCCCACTGGAAAGGACCATACCAGGTTCTACTTATAACACCTACAGTGGTAAAGGTAGACAGAATCACTTCCTGGATCCTGGCCTCTCATCTCAAGCCTGCACCCTGTCCAGACTCTGCCTGGAAACTGGAAGAGACTGGTAACCCTTTCAAATTGTGTATTCGCCAGGTGGATGAAGCTATAGAGTCTCTCCTTGACCACCAGTAGTTCTAACCCTCATCAGCCCTTTCAGCAGCGATGGCTGATCACAAATCCTACTGGAGAAGAAGTATAATCTATCTCACATATAGCCCACTTTGGGACCTGGTGGCCATTTCTCCACCCAGACATTTGTTAGCTGGCTATAGGTCTTTCCTATTAGGATATCCCTGATGAAGAGGATACCACTAAAATTCCATTAAATACCTTTTGTACCATAAATAATGGAAACAAACATTATGGATGTCGGGACAGGTAAGCCAGGTGCAGGTTGGCTAGCCTAGATTACTATGTTTGCCCGGCAGACAATCAAAGCCACAAACAGCAACAGCTGTGTGGAGGAAAAGCCAATTTCTTCTGTAAGTCATGGGGATGTGAGCATACAGGGGCTTCCTGATGGAACCCGAACTCCTCATCAAATTCTGTACACAGCATTGGCCATATGACCAATTAGATAACCAAAACCCATGGCCCCCAGAGGGGTCTCTAGATCCTCAAATACTGTGTGACCTTTTTAACTTCTGCAAGTGCTCAAAAGGGTAAAAGGAGATTCCCCTATGTGGAGGCCTTTTCCCTCCTTCGCTCACATCCTGAACTATGCTTCTCCAATAGATCCTCACCCTCAGCCTTCATCTCCAGACTATCTGCTGTCACTCCAAACTCAGCAACCTGATTTCTTCCCTTCAATTACTAGATCAAAAACCCAAACCAACACCGGTTCTCAGACCATTGCCCCCTGGCACCGACTCACTCCTCTCTTCTCTTGTCACTGCCCGCACTGGGTCCCACCAGGTCCTCTTTCCAGCTAACCCATAGCTCAAACCAGCTGAGGAGAGCCCTCAGACCCTTATCCAAATGTAATGAAAATGGCCTTTAAAGTTGCTCTTTCATCACTGAAAACAGGTTACTAAATATTTAAAGTCCCTCACAGGCTTTGTGGATACTCACTCCCTTCTTCCCCTCTGCTCTACCTGTTCTACTGCTCAAGTTTTGTTGCTAGGAATATCCCAAACCCCTTTCCCATTATTCTTTTACATCTCTCCTTTCTCATTCTCAGATCCATGAAGCTGCTCTAAGCCCCGACTTCTCTGTCTCCCCCCTCTGTACCAGGCCCACAGAAAAGTTTTCACTGACCTTCTCCAGGAGTCTTCACCATGGCTGACTTTAGGACTTTCAGCAAAAAAGTCCCTATAAACGATTTCAGTGTAGATAACCTTCCTCATTTAATGTTGCCCTGTTCCACTTGGCCACTGGCTAAAAATAATCAGCACTCCTAAGCTAGACACCCCCTTACTAGTTTTTCACAAAATATGTGAACAATTCCTCTGGCCTTGAACTGGGGCTTCACAGAGATGGCAACATTTCTAAGATAAAGAAGTTACCATCTGGGCTCCATGGTAACAGCTGGCAGGGGGAAAAAAAGAAAGGGAAGTAAAAGCTCTCCCCCACCCAGTTGTCCTTGAAAAGTTAACTTGCCCAGAACAGAGAAAAAAAAAAAAACAGAAACAAAAACAGCTTTTTGTGAACTTCTGCAGAGTGTGATCTTCTGAGCCACTTCTCTTACATGTTGGGTACAAAATTCTGAAACTACCTAAACTTGGAATTCAGAAGATTAATTGATTACAACCGAAGCAATGCCCTCTGAATCTGGGTGCAACCAAATAGGACTGTTTCACTGTCTTTGGTGCTACCTTAGGTGCCTTGCCTTGTCCGTCCCTACAACAGTATAATTCTATATACTAAAACATTGTTGATGTTTTCATGAAATGAAAAACGGATGTGATTAATTGTGTAATGGTGCATGTTACCCAGAATGCTCTATCATGACGCAGGTTCATTTGAAGATCGAATAGGTGGGACATACAACCCGGTTTCACTGGGAACATATGTCCCTCACTTTAGCCATCCTATAAAGAATAGGAGTTGCCACAAGGGTGGGCACAGGAACCACTGCCCTGGTCCATGGGACACAACAAATGACCCAGTTAGAAGCAGAAATAGACCAAAACTTAAATATATTAAAAACCTCCATAACAGCTTTGCAGGAATCTTTAACCTCTCTCTCTGAAGTTCTTTTACAGAACAGTTGAGGGTTGGACCTCCTCTTCATGAGTGAAAGGGACCTTTGTGCTGCATTGAGGGAGGAATGTTGTGTGAAGTTGTCAGAAGCCAGTGGTGAGCTACTACCTGCTTTATCAGGAAAGGCCCCTCTTCTTAGCTTTCCTGTCTTTTGGCCATCCTCACATCAGTAGGTACCAAGAAAGACAGACTCTGTCCTTGGTAAGTCCAAAAAAAGTGAGACCACTGGGACTGGGACTGGGACTGGTTGTGCTTGCCTGGCTTTCTGAATCCCACGTTTAGAGAGTTCCATCACCCAGGACGTTATGTGAGGTAACCTCAATCAGGAAGTGAATGAAGTCACTGCCTTGGCAACCACTTTGTCCTAAGAGTTGCTTCCAAGGGTCCCATGAGATGGAGGGTGCCCCTACTTCCTGTGACATTTTCACACGTTGGAATGGTATATCAACCATAGGCACCCGAGAACAGCTCTCCACACAGGCCTGGTTTGGTCAATCTTCTCTACATTAAGATGAAAGAGGCTGATAAAGAAACATCCCTTCATTCTGACCAGGTTGTTTACCATGGAAGTTGAGTTTTCCTCCCTCAGGTCCTTCATAGCTGCCTACAACTTCTCCAGGTTATCATTTCTGCATGGTCCTTTGAGGATCTCAGCAGGTTGAAGATCCCCTACATTCCTGTAGTGTAAGACCAACTTTTTCCCTGCTATTCTGTAAAGTTACATTGAGGGAACAGTGTATGGTTAGGGTAATAACAGGTTTTATTTGGGATAGGAATCATTCTGCTGGATGAATAATGGTATTGGGAACCTGTGATATTTACAAGAATATATAGGTGAAATATAAGTATAAAAACAGAAATCTAGGTAAGATTTGAAGCCCAGAAGAGCATTGGGCCCTTGATTGGGATACTTAGCTTTTAAATATCTTCTAAACAGATGTCTCAGATAAATCGATATACAATGGCATAGGACCTTGAAAATTGGATGATTGAATGTAGAAGAAAACATCCACTCATATAGGCATAGTTGGTAGGATTAGGAAGACAGTCAGTAGGTTTAGGAAGAAAAGTGAGTATAGGATTTGGACAAAAAGTTCTTTAGCAATAGGGTTTGCGGTAGAGAGTGAATGTAAATGTCACCACATGTGAAGAGTCAGACACAATGATGAACTGGGGAAAATATATGGGGAAGCAGATATCAATGGAGATATTAAGAAATCAGGCAAAGTATAAATTGAGTGATAGGATTAGACATTTTCAACAGGGTAGAGGTTGAGTATAAAACCTTAGAAAGAATCAAATATTTAGTCACCAATAGGATTGACATTTGAGAGAATTAGGCAATCTGGACATGGATATTGTTAGTAATCCATGCACACTTTCCATTTAGGCTTTGGCACAGTCATAAGTGTGAACTTTGCATTTTGTTTCCAGAATATTACTGTGATAAAGTGCATATGTAGATCAGGTGACATCAGTATTTCTTCCAACATTTCTGTGGGCAATATTTTGAAGGTGTATAAATTAGTATAGGGTGTACAAATAGGTGTTCCCTGTGTCTAGGAATATAGATAAAATGAATGAATAGACCATACTGTGAATAAATAATATTACTGGTTCCAACTTTAAATATTGGATTGAATTGATATTTACAAATTTACAGGAAATCTTATATTGAGATACATACATTCATTACAACCATTTATACATCTAATGGTAATATTAGGTTTATGGTTTATCATGAAGAGTGTGTGAGTTTTGCTTTAAAAGTGATTATTGAAATCTAAAATAAAATGAAGTATCATGAAAAGACCAGTCAAAAAACATAGAGGAATACTTGTGTACTGAAGCAAGAAGTGATTAAAAGTGAAACAAAAGCCTATCAATTTGCAAAATTGTGAATGAAATATATATCCTATGATGTGCATAAACTGAAGAAATAGTCATGTAACAGTGTTGAATAAAAATGAAGGTCAAAATACACATCATGTCCCATAGGAATCTACTTGCATTGATGTTAAAGTGGGTCAGTTACTGTAGAAAAATTAGGACTTCTATGCACCATTCACTGAATTTTGATTTCAGTACTAGGATACAATATGTATTTAAGGTGGATGAATATTTCTGAAAATAACTTTGTGAACATTTGGTTATAAATCCACATTCATGAACATGAATGCATTTAGGGATTGTATAATAAGACACATATATTTTACATTCTGAAAAATCTGGAGAGTGTGTGTGTGTATATATATATATATATATATATATATATATATATATATATATATATAAAGAGAGAGAGAGAGAGAGAGAGAGAGAGAGAGAGAGAGAGAGAGGCATTAAAAGGTAGCAATATATATGCCAATCGAAATTCATCATGAAATATATAACATCCACAGATCCAAAACTATTCATTTTACTGAACATGGATTTATGTATTATATTGTTCAACTAGGAAGCTCACCCATAGTTTTAATTTTCAATTCCAACAACGTTTAGGAGGAGTGACCTCTTCTAAAAATTTGTATCTGCCAAGTCAGCCATCTAACAAAAATGTACATGTGATACCAGGTAGTATTCTATATGTACATTCAAAAATACATGTGCTGAATAGCCTACAGATAAAGGGAGATAGGAATTCACATATTTGTTAACTATAAAACACATGGAGAACTATTTCAATTTAAAATTGACTAGATTTATAACACCTACCCTTTATCATGCAAAAGGTAAATCCAACTATACACCATGCCTCTCTAAACTGCTTGTATTTCTATTCTGTTTGGGTTCTTTTTCTCCATCACTTTAGGATTGCTGCAATCTGGCTGGGCACAATTCAGGAGCCACTTGTCAAAAGAAACTAAAATTACTTTTAGAACCACACATGACTAAAAATTAGCTCCTCGGGAAAAACCCTCAGAGCCCAACTGCCACTACTGGCTTCCCACAAGCTCTCAACCTCCACACTCCTTCTCTTGAGGTCGATTGGCTGGGTCGTGTGGGCAGAGCCCAAAAAGTCCCACAATGAGCAGCTCCGTTGTCTGAAAGGGTGGGGAAACAGCCCAATGGCATTACCACAGAGGAGCCAATCAGCTAGATATTGCTGGGGCTGCTGTGAGCCAATCATCAGCTTGCAGTCTGAAAGGGTGGGGAAACTGCTCAATGAGCATCTCCAATGAGCATCACCGCAGAGGAGCCAATTAGCTTGATGTTGCTGGGGCCGCTGTTAGCCAATCATCAGCCGGCAGTCTGAAAGTTTGTTTGGCCCCTTGGGCTGTGCCTCTCAACACCTCCCCCTCTCTGTTTAAACAACAAGCATGTGGCTTAGGGACCATGCCTGCCTTAGGTTGTCCAATAGTACATATGGTGCTTACCCATTATCGAATGAGCTGACCTCAAGGTATCAGCCTCCAGTCTTAGATTGGTACCATTGCAATTGGATCTTACCCGTCACTAGCTACAGGTCCAGTATACAGTCACACCTGTGGAGAGGTCTTTGTACCAGCGGGGGGTGAGGTTCTTTGTCTCACCTCTGTTGGCCCCCAAATTTTAGCTGAACGACCATGACAGCAGAAGGGAGGAAGATACACCAAGCCAATTGACGGCTCCTTTTGGAAAAATTGTACCACCGATGACATCATCAGCAAAAATACCCCAACACTACCACAAGTCAATTCACCAACATATTGTTCACAATGCATGCAGGTGAGTTCACAATGCATACAGGTGATACATAGTCGAGGCAAGTTCTGCAAGCAGTTCAGTGATGGCTATTGCAGAAGCTGTAGATTGGTTTTATCTTTGTCTTTACAGGCACTGGGATGAAGATAGGAATTTTGGCAATAATGGCCAAAGAAAAATTATGTAACATTCCAGAAGGTACTAAAAGAAAACAATTTTCTTAACAATTTACATTGTCTTGAAGAGAATTATTAAATATAATGAAAAGAAAAGGTGAAAGTAAACAAACAGATCTGTTAACCTCCTTTTTTGTACACATTTTAAAACAATCCTCAACAGGTGTTTACCCAATTTAAATTAAAACATTTACATCAAGTGTATAAAAATATATTTGGATCCATTTTTTCATGAGCGCTCATCATATATGATATATGGACATACGTACATTCAAACATATAACAAAAAACACAAGTGTGCACACGTAATATAATACATACAACACATAACATAAGAGTAAAGGCCTTATAACATTTTACAGGTGAAATCTCCATTGCAATGTCTAAAAACTCTATAGTCCAAAAATAGAACTGATCAGCAAAACATTAACCTAGGTTTGTATGAGCTCAAAAAACAAAATAGAACTTCATGACATGGGAAAGGGTAATAATAAAATAGATATTGAAAAAAGCATCCTGGATTTGTCACAGATGTAAGAATAGCCAAACTGGAGTTCTGGATATCAGCTGTTATGGATTTGAGTCAAATCATATTCTTTTAATCTGTAGAAATCGCTTTAGTTAGTCTCTCTGGAATCCAAATCGGCTGCTGTTCTGCCTGTGGAAACACACAAACAGACCTCCAACTCCAGACAATTACTGGGTCAGGACATTTCCATTGTCCTGTTAGAATATCCTTCCAAAGTACCTTGGGCTTATGTACATTTTTTGGACACATATGCCTTTCCACAGGAATAAGCCCTGATGAATCCAAATTTCCAAAGTTTAGAGTAAAAAGGGTTATTTTAAGTTTATCTTTGGGGAATATATACCCCTTCCCAATTCCTTTTTTTTTGTTTAATTAGTACGTTTTAATAGTTTGATGAGCTCATTTAACTATGCCTTGTCCCTGCGGATTGTATGGGATTCCTGTTATATGAGTAATGCAAAATGATGAGCAAAATTCTTTAAAAGAGGTAAAAGTATAACCAGGGGCAACATCTGTTTTTAACTGTTTTGGAATGCCCACAGTGGCAAAATTTTGTAAGCAATGAGCTATAACATCTTTAGTTTTTTTTTCTCCGGCATGAAGGGAGTCCATCAAAAATTCAGAAGAAGTATCAACTGTAACATGCAAATATTTTAATTTTCCAAATTCTGGCAAGTTTGTGACGTCCATCTGCCAAATATGGTTAGGTATCAATCCTCTAGGATTGACTCCAAGATTAACTTGTGGTAAAATGGTCACACAATTTTGACATTGTTTTATTATTTGTCTAGCTTGTTCCTTAGTTATTTTAAAGCGCTTATGTATAGTATTAGCATTGACATGGAATTTTTTATGAAAATTTGTAGCTTCTTCTACTGTAGAGAAAATATGTATGTCATGCGTAGTTTTATCTGCTAAATCATTACCCAAACTAAGGGCTCCAGGCAATCCTGTATATGTCCTGATATGCCCTATAAAGGACGGATCTTTTCTGTCCCAGATTAGACTTTGTATAGTGGAAAGAAAAGAGAAAACAGGAGAGGAAGGGGAAATTTGTTTCTTCCTAAGATTATATATTCAAACTCAACCCTGTTGAAAATGCATAATCATATCACTCACTTTATACTTTGCCTGATTTCATAATGTCTCTAAAGATATGTGGTTTCCTGCATATTTTCACCAGTTCACCATTGTGACTGACCCTTCACATGAACTTATGTTCACTTTCACTCTCTAACCACAACCCTAATGCTCCAGAACTTTTGTTCCAAATCCTATACTCACTCTTCTTCCTAAACCAACTCTGTACCTAATTCTACCTACTATCCGTTTTTGACTGGATGTTCTCTTCAACATTCAATCATCCAAGCTACAAGGTCCGATGCCATTGTATATCTATTTATCTGAGACATCTGTACACAATGTAAATCAAAGTTAAGTATCCCAATCAAGGGCCCAATGCCCTTCTGAGCTTCAAAATTACCTAGATTTCGGTTTTAATTCATATATTTAACCTCTATATTTTTATAAATATCTCAGGTTCCCAATACCATTATTCATCCCGCAGGATTATTCCTAACTCAAATCAAACATTTTATTAGCCCTAAGAATACACTGTTCTATCAACCTAAATTTAAAGAAAAGCAGGGACAGAGTTGGTCTTACAATACAGGAATGTAGGGGATCTTCCACCTGCTGAGAACCTCCAAAGTCCATGCAGAAATGAATCCTGGAGAAGATATAGTCAGCTATGAAGGATCTGCGAGAGCAAAAGTCATCTTCCATGGCAATCACCCTGGTCAGGATGAAGGGATGTGTCTGAATCAGCCTCTCTCTTCTTAATGTAGAGGAGATTGACCAAACCAGGCCTGTGTGGATAGCTATTCCCGGGTTCCTAAGGTTGACATACCATTCTAACTTGTGAAAGTTTCAAAGGAAGTAGGGGAAGCCTCCATCTAATGGGACACTTGGAAGCAACTATTAGGACAAAATGGTTTACAAGGCAGTGAATTTATTCAGTTCCTGAAGGGAGTGACCTCACCTCACTTTCTTGGTGATGGATCTCTCTGAACTTGGGATACTGGAAACCAGGCACATAGAGCCAGTCCCAGTCCCAGTCCCAATGGGCTCACTTGTTTGGATTTACCAAGGACAGAGTCAGTCTTTCTTTGTACCTACTGATGTTAGGATGGCAAAAGCAAGGAGAGCTCTGAAGAAGGGCCTTTCCTGAGAAAGCAGGTAGTGGCTAAACACTAGCTTCTGACAACTTAACAGAGTTGGTCAAGGAGAACAGACCTGAGACAGGACAGGACTTTTCAGGGGAAAATTGTATGGCCCACCAGTCAGAGGACACTCCCTAGAGTCACAGACCTACTTGGGGGAAGGAGGTGCCAATATGGGTGTGGTTTTGGGTTTATGATTTTGTCTCATGTTCTGAGAATAGGTAGGAAAGGTGGTTTGTTTTTGGGGGTTGAACTGTTTCTAGTAAGACGTTTGACAAGGCGAGTGTTTCTATGTCTGTGTATCCCACTATGTCCGTGGTTGTAGAAATTAGAAAAGAGAATGCATCAATGGATTTGTCCTGTCTTGTAGAAAGCTTCCCAGCATTCATCCTGCCCAATTAATGAATGGATTGCAGCTTTCCTTAAGGATGGGCAACACCAACGATCTTAGTAATTTTCAATTTTCTTTCTGAATTCTCGCCAATCTCCAGAATAGGCTCATGGTTTTGTGTCCAAGATATGTACCACCTCCAAGCTCTGTGACATGGCCATGTACTGGATAGATGAAGGGAATGGTGAGCATCTCAGAAAACGCAGATATCAGTGTGACCAGTTAACTCTCAGTGGAGAAACCCTTCTTTGAGCCTTTTGCTTACATAATGTTCTGTTGCCTTGAATGTCAAGAAGTTCTTTGTTTCGGACCACCCCTTTGTGAAGCCTGAAGAAAACAGTTTTCAGATCTAAATGAATGGGCATAACCTGTGGCTCTTTGCTTACTTGCTTTGGAAAAGGATGTGTCTGAATCCAACTCTATGCCCTCTGTGAGGCTGTGTCTTAGATTCTCTGCAACTGATAGATCTAAAGAAAGATCCCATGTGTGCATCCAAAACCAAAATGGCCAAAAGAGCAGTCATTGTGGGTGAAGTTTCTCTCCGTCCTCTGTTAGGTTCTTGACGTCCATCAAGTGAGAATTGGGATCCTTTGGGTCAAATGAGTTTTTCAAAGCACTGCAGATGTGGTTGGGTTTTCTTATGACTGAAATTCACATAAAGAATCTACACCTGACAGTCAGTAGGCCTCAAATTGCAGAAGAAGATCAGTATTAATGGCAGGTGTATTTGATCAATCCTGGTTCACTGGAAGGGTTTCCAGGCCACCCTGACTTTAGGCAAATTAGCGGCAAGGGAGCATGTTTTGGACACTGTCTTGGGCTATGCCCCTCATGGAAACGTCCAGCCAGAGGTTATGATGAGTGTCTATATGGAAGAAGATGAGGGCCATTGGGGAGTGTTTTGGTTTTAATTGTGGTCATTTGTGTGGCATTTGGAAGAGATGACTGGGTCCACCTGGGCTTGAACTCTGGTGTGATTCCCCTTAGAGACTGAGTTCTGGAACTGAGCTCAGAGAAGTATTGCCATTAATTGTGTTGGGATTTTATGAGACCACGCATAAGAGTCGCCCTTTAAAAAGAGATCTAGCATTGAAGTGCTCTGTCCCATAATGAAAGATCCACAAACAGTGAAAGCAACGACACATGAAACAGACAAGACAAGACAATAAAGACAGGCAATGGACGTCCAACACTGAGATCAGGACTGAGTAGCCGGCAATAACCAATGGGCTGACAATACCGAATCCAAAACAAAATATCACTGAGTCGAGGAATCTATTATAACTAAATTTCCCAAGTCCTCTGGGGCGTCCTCCAGGAACGTGGCCTGTGGCTCTGTGACACGTCTGTCAGCCACTGTCGGAGAGAGCTCACACTCTTCATCAATAGCCATTTTTCCAAGTCCTAACCTGAAACCTGAAACCAGGAATAGGAGACTTACTTACCCCAAGAGTAGCCCGTTGGGGTCTCTCATCCGCCGCTGCCAGATATCAGTGGAAACTTCATGTGTAAAGGTCGGGCGTGCATTGGAGGAAGAGACCACCAAGAAACTGACTCATGAAACAGCAAAGGGTTTATTGGAGTTCCAGCATGCTGGGGCTCAGAGCTCACTTGAATACAGCAGAGAGCCCTGAGAAGAGCTTGAGCAGAGCTTATATACTTTCCTTGCCGAGGGCAAGGAGGGAAGTTTATTGATGGGTCAGTGGGAGTGGGCAGTTTGCATGCAACCAGGTGAGAGAGTAAATTCTGCAGTTTGAAAACTGGGGACAGCACATTCTGGGAACAAGATTAGCAAACAGTTCTCAAGATTTCAACAGAGTTTTGTTAAGCATAGAGAAAAACAGGAAGTGACAAGTACCTATTTAATTAACCATTCAATAACAACTATACCTTTTTAAATGGATGTTCTCATCTACATTCAATCTTCCAAGGTACAGGGTCCTATGACATTGTATATCAATTTACCTGAGACATCTGTGCAGAACGTAATTCAACGCTAAGTATCCCAATTAAGGGCCCAATGCCATTCTGGGATTCAAATCTTACTTAGATTTCTGTTTTCCTACATATATTTCAACTATATATTCTTATACATATCGCAGCTTCTCAATAGAATTATTCATAAACAGAATGATTGCTAACCCAAATAAAACATGTTATTAACCCTAACCCTACAGTGTTCCCTCAATCTAACTTTAAAGAAGAGCACGGACAGAGTTGGTCTTATAATACAGGAATGTAGGGGATCTTTCACCTGCTGAGAACCTCAAAGGTCCATGGAGAAATAAGCCATGGAGAAGATGTAGGCAGCTATGAAGGACCTGAGAGAGCAAAAGTCATCTTCCATGGCAAACAACCTGGTCAGGATGAAGGGATGTCTCTGAATCTGCCACTCACACCCTGTGAACTGCGCCACTTCACAGGTGAATAACGAGTTAGAACGACAAAAAATTATCTTGTTAGGATCTTACAGAAAAATGGGTGTGCACCGAAACCTAGAAGAATGATTTCCACCAATGAGGTCCGGTAATTGAGTCTCAAACACGAGCCAAATGTGCGACCGGAGATCCGGGCTGACAAATCTGTGTGGCCTGCCCCGTGGCTAGAGACAGCAGGGCACCACCTAGAAGCGACCAGCCGGCAGGGAGAAACGTTGCTGCAGATTCTGTGGAATCCTGCTGGCTGACCTCCAACTGAGCCCCGGGCTGAGTTTGGGATTTCAAACGGGGAAGGAAGTGCTACAGTTCTATCCCCCCACAATAAAAACTCCACCAAGGAAACCAACGGTCACCATCTTGGAGAGCAGAAGTAACCACCGCCACTCTCCAACAGATTGCAACAATAAAACAGTTTTGTGTTACTCAGCTCATCTCCCATACAGCAGGGAATTCACATTAAATCTCTCTTAGGCTTTCCATTGGAGAGATTATCAGAGAGAGCCTGCATAAAGACGTCGGGAAAACTACAGGCACCTGACCTTCAACTTCCCCTCCCATCAGCAGCGAAAACGAAACCTGTCTAGCCAGAGCTGGGAGAGGGGCAAGAGGAAAAAATCAAAACAATAGAGTGCCGGGGTTCCCCATAGACACCATCCACACCCAAGAAACGGCAGGCCCAGAGGACAGTATGAGCTGCCGAGAGGCATCACTCAGGGGAAATCTGGTCTAGCACGAGAAACCAGGACTAGCAGGAGATAACAGGGGACTAGAGGCCAGGCCCGCGTGACTGGGCGGCTGGAGAACGCCCGCCCACTGGTCACAAACAGCCCGCTGCTGGTGCGACTGGGTGGCTGGTGCCCGCCTGCCTATCAGCGACCAATCGCCCGCTGGCTGCACGTGCAACTGGGTGGCTAGAGATCTCCCGCCCACCAGTGACAGCCCACCCGCTGACTGTGTGACTGGACAGCTGGAGACCGCCCGCCCGCCGGCGACCGGGAGTTGAAAACAAACAGAGACAGATCAGTCCCAGCCCATTTTCATTTGAACACCCTGGCAAGGAGCCTGGGGCCCGCCATAGCAGACAGGTGACATCACTGGAGCTCGGCCATCGCAATTCCTTCCAAGCAGAATTCACTTTAGCAGGCATAGTCTACCAACACAAAGGAGAGACAACAGATATATTAAACCAAAACAAATCTATAGAATAGAGCAGAAAAACAGCAATCAAATAGAGATGGAAAACAACGTGAACATCATGAAAAAACAAAGGAAAAAAATGTGTACAAACAATGCAGGACAACTTAATTCTACAGGAGGACCTAGAATCATCAGAAACAGGGATAGGGAAAAAAACTCAAGGCTTACCTAACTCAGATGGAAAGGGATATTAGAGAACACATGAATCAGCAAGTCCTAGCAATAAAAGTATATTTTGAAAATGAATTAAACAAATTCAAATGGCAAAGAACAAGCTTTACCAGGAGATAGAGATCTTAAAAAAAATCAAACAGTAATCCTAGAAATGCAGGAAACTATTAATTAAAACTCAAACGAGAATATTACAAATAGACTAGATCAAATAGAAGTCAGAACATCAGATAATGACGACAATGTTTATCAACTTGAAAATAATATAGTCAACACAGAAAAGATGCTTAAGTCCCAAGAGCAGTCTATTCAAAAGATATGGGATGTCATAAAAAAAAACAAATTTCACAGTCATCGGAATAGAAGAAGCCATAGAGATTCAAACCGAAAGAATGGACAACATATTAAATGAAATAATTCTAGAAAACTTCCCAGAGATGAAAGATGGAATGGATTGCCAAATCCTTGAAGACTACAGGACCCCAAACATTCAAAACCATAATAGACCAACTCCAAGACATATAATTATGAAGATAGCCAAAATACAGAACAAGGAGAGAATATTAAAAGCTACGAGAGAAAGGAGGCGGATTACATTCAGGGGTAAACCAATTAGATTAACGACTGATTTTTCATCACAAACTTTGAAAGTGAGAAGATCCTGGAACAATGTATTTCAAACACTGAAAAATAATGAATTCCAACAAAGAATACTGTATCCAGCAAAATTAAGCTTCAGATTTGACAATAAAATTAAAGTCTTTCACAATGAATAAAAACTAAAAGAATTCACACCCATAACACCAGCACTGCAAAGGATTTTGGGCAAAATACTACAAGAAGAAGAATTGAAAAATAGTGCCCCAAACTAACAGTGGGAGGTATCTCAGTAAAGGGGGAGGAAAATAACCAAAAAGTAAAAACTAGCCAAACTAAAATAAATAAATAAATTAACATGAATGGATGTACAAATCATATTTCAATTGTAACCTTAAATGTTAATGGCCTAAACTCACCATTCAAGAGACATAGGGTAGTAACCTGGATCAAAAAAACAAATCCAACAATATGCTGCTTTCAGGAGACTCATATGATAGGTAAAGACATACACAGGCTGAAAGTAAGAGGTTGGGAAAAATCATACCACTCACAGGGCACACGGAAGCAAGCAGGAGTGGCCAAACTCATATCAAATACAATCAACTTCAAACCTACGTTAATCAAAAGGGATAAAGAAGGACACTATATAACGTTAAAAGGGACCATCCACCAACATAACATAACAATTACCAATTTGTATGCAGCAAACAAATGAGCTGCCACACTCATAAAACAAACTCTTCTCAAGTTCAAGAGTCAAATAGACTACAACATAATAATTATAGGTGACGTCAACAGACCGCTCTCACCATTAGACACATCCTCTAGACAAAAACTGAATAAAGAAACTATAGAACTCAACAGCACAATCAATAACCTAGACTTAACCAACATATATAGAATATATCAACCATCATCAAGTGGATACACCTTCTTATCAGCAGCAGATGGATCCTACACAAAGATAGACCATATATTAGGTCATAGGGCAACTCTTAGTACATATAAAGGCGTGGAGATAATACCATGCACCATATCAGATCATAATGAAATGAAACTGGAAATCAATGATAAAAGAAGGAAGGAAAAATCCTACATCACATGGAAAATGAACAATATTCTACTGAATGATCAATGGGTTACAGAAGACATTAAGGAGGAGACAAAAAAATTCTTAGAGACAAATGACCATACAGACACAACCTACTGTAATCTATGGGACACAATGAAAGCAGTTTTAAGAGGAAAATTCATTTTTTGGAGTTCTTTCCTCAAAAAAAGAAAAAAACAACAACAAATAAATGAACTCACACTACACCTCAAAAACCTAGAAAAGGAAGAGCAAAACAACAGCAAATGTAGTAGACGACATTAAAATAAGAGCAGAAATCAACGAAATTGAAACAAAAAATCATTGAAAAAATTGATAAACTAAAAGTTGTTTCTTTGAAAAAATAAATAAGATTGACAGGCCCTTAGCCATGATAACGAAGAGAAGAAGAGAGAGAACTCAAATTATTAACATAGGGGGTGAAAAATGCAATACCACAACAGACACTACAGAAATATAGTAGATAATTAGAAAGTATTTTGAAACCTTATATTCCAATAAAATAGAAGATAGTGAAGATATCAATAAATTTCTTAAGTCATACGATCTGCCCAGATTGAGTCAGGAAGACACACACAATTTAAACAGACCAATGACAAAGGAAGAAATAGAAGAAGCCATCAAAAGATAACCAACGAAAAAAAGCCCTGGACCGGATGGGTAAACAGCGGAGTTCTACAAAACCTTCAAAGAAGAATTAATACTGATTCTTTTCAAGCTCTTTCAAGAAATAGAAAAAGAAGGAGCTCTTTCAAATTCATTCTATGAGGCCAAAATCACCCTGATCTTGAAATCAGACTAAGACACTTCAAAGAAACAAAACTACAGACCAATATCTCTAATGAACTTGGATACAAAAATTCTCAATAAAATCCTGATGAATCGAATACAAAAGCATATCAAAAAAAATTGTGCACCATGATCAAGTAGGATTCACCCCTGGGATGCAAGGCTGGTTCAATATACGGAAATCAATAAATACTATTCACCACATCAATAGACTTAAAGACAAGAACCATGTGATCATCTCGATAGATGCAGAAAAAAACATTTGACAAAGTACAGCATCCCTTTATGTTCAAAACACTAGAAAAACTAGGGATAACAGGAACTTACCTCAACATTGTAAAAGCTATATATGCTAAACCTCAGGCTAGCATCATCCTAAATGGAGAAAAACTGAAGGGATTGCCTCTAAAATCTGGAACAAGACAGGGATGCCCTCTATCACCACTTCTATTCAATTTAGTTCTTGAAATTCTAGCCAGAGCAATTAGACAATAGAAATTAAAGGCATAAAAATAGGAAAACAAGAACTTAAATTATCACTATTTGTGGATGACATGATAATATATATAACAGACCCAAAAGGGTCTACAAAGAAACTGCTAGAGATAATAAATGAATTAAGCAAAGTGGCAGGATATAAAATCAACACGCATAAATCAAAGGCATTTATGTATATCAGAAGCAAAACTTCTGATATGGAAAGGAGGAAAACCACTCCATTCACAATATCCTCAAAGAAAATAAGATAATTGGAAATCAACCTAACAAAAGAGGTGAAAGATTTATATAATGAAAACTACAGAATCCTAAAGAGAGAGATAGAAGAAGATCTTAGAAGATGGAAAAATGTACCCTGTTCATGGATAGGCAGAACTAACATCATCAAAATGGTGATATTACCCAAAGTTCTCTACAGGTTAAAATGGATGCCAATCAAAATCCCAACGGCATTTCTTGTAGAAATGTTAAAGCAATCATGAAATTCATATGGAAAAACAAAAGACCCAGAATAGCAAAAGCAATTCTAAGCAGGAATTTGAATCTGGAGGTATAGCGATACCAGAGTTCAAACTGTACTAAAAAGCAATAGTTATAAAAGCAGCATGGTACTGGTACCAAAACAGGCAGGTGGATCAGTGGTAGAGAATAGAGGACACAGAAATCAATCCACAAAATTACAACATTCTTATATATGATAAAGAGGCTAAAAGCATATTGGGAGATGGATAGCATCTTCAACAAATGGTGCTGGGAAAATTGGAAATCCATATGCACCAAAATGAAACTGAATCCCTTTCTCTCGCCATGCACAAAAGTTAACTCAAAATGGATCAAGGAGCTAGTGATGAAATCAGAGACACTGCATGTGATAGAAGAAAAAGATGGCTATGATCTACATACTGTGGGGTCGGCTCCAAATTCATTAATAGGACACCCATAGCCCAAGAGTTAATAACAACAATAAACAAATGGGACTTACTTAAACTAAAAAGTTTTTTCTCTGCAAGAGAAACAATAAGAGAGGTAAATAGAGAGTCTACATCCTGGGAACAATTTTTTACCCCTCACACTTCAGATAGAGCTCTAATATCCAGAATATACAAAGAACTCAAAAAATTAAACAATAAGATAACAAATAACCCAATCAACAAATGGGCCAAGGACCTGAACAGACACTTCAGAGAGGAGGACATACAATCAATCAACAAGTAGATAAAAAAATGCTCACCATCTGTATCAGTCAGAGAAATGCAAATCAAAACCACCCTAAGATACCATCTTACTCCAGTAAGATTAGCAGCCATTATGAAGTCAAACAACAATAAGTGTTGGCGAGGATGTGGAGAAAAGGGTACACTTGTACACTACTGGTGGTACTGAAAATTGATAAGGCCAATTTGTAAAGCAGTATGGAGATTTCTTGGAAAGCTGGGAATGAATGCACCATTTGACCCAGCTATCACCCTTCTCGGACTAGAGGGTCTTAACAGAGCGTACTATAGGGATACTGCCACATCAATGATCATAGCGCCACAATTCACAATAGCTAGACTGTGGAACCAACCTAGATGTCCTTCAATAGATGAATGGTTAAAAAACTGTGGCATCTATACACAATGGAGTATTACTCAGCACTAAAAAATGGCAAAATCATAGACTTTGCAAGGAAATGGATGGCATTAGAGCAGATTATGCTAAGCTAAGCTAACCAATCCTTAAAAAAATGCCAAATGTCTTCTTTGATATAAAGAGAGCACCTAAGAACAGAACAGGGAGGAAGAGCATGAGAAAAAGATTAACATTAAACAAAGACGAGTGGGGGGATAGAAAGGGGGAGAGAAGGGAAAGCATATGGAAATGGTAGGAGACCCTCAATGTTACACAAAATTACATATAAGAGCTTGTGAGGGGAAATGGGGGGAAAACAATGGAGAGAATTGAACAACAGCAGATGAGGTAGAGAGGAAAGATGGGAGGGGAGGGGAGGGGGATAGTAGGGGATAGAAAAGGTAGCAGAATACAACATCACTATTATGCCATTATGTACAAATGTGAATGTGTAACCAATGTGCTTCTACAATTCGTATTTGGGGAAAAATGGGAGTTCATAACCCAATTGAGTCAAATGTATGAAAGATAATATATCATGAGTTTTGTAATGTTTTGAACAATCAATAAAAATAAATAAATAAATAAAGGTTTAAAATTGAGTGGCAAGAAATCAGCTAAAAAAGTGTTGAGATGCATTCATTTTGCTAAGCAGAAACTTTGTTTTGTGTAGTTGTATCTATCACAAATTTATTTTACCAGAAAACTGGCTTTTGAAAATACACTTAATTGAGATTAAAGGATAATCCACCTACCTTCATGAAAAATTCATAGCATTTCCTATATTTTTCATATTTCAATTTTTGGTAAATATTTTGTCATGGACCAGGTCTAGTCTTAGGCTATTCTTTCAGAATACTGCCTCATCTGATAAGTTGGTACAATGTGTTGGATTGTTCTTTTCATCTTTTATTTAATAGTTTCTAGCTGATAATGTGTATTTTTCATTATCTTTATTTGGACATACATACCCAACGATATCTTTGCATTTTATGTTTTACTGGGAAGAGACTCATCAAAAGCTCTGTATTATATGTATCAACAATCAAACATTTAGAGCATGCAATTATTCTTAATTTTGCATGAAAATATCTTTGTACCATTTACTTATAAAAATTTAGAACTATTAATAATGTCCCTACTGTAATAAGTAACTAATTACCAGAAAAATTAAACAATTCACTTTATATCAATTATGAATATGAAACGTACTAAAATAAGTATTTGGCAATTAATACATAATTGATAGAAATTGAAATCATAAGAAAGCCATTTAAAATGTCAGTGCATATGGTCCTTAAATAATAGGTTGTTCAAAAAAATTTCTCTAATTCATAAGATATAATATGCCATATTACAGCGTAACGTGATAAAAAATATTAAATTATCAATATTGATAATAAAGAATGATACCTTTTTTCTTAAATATGTTTATTTGATTTTCATTGTAAGATGTTAATTCTGGAAGACTTCAGAATTAAGAAAGTCTTGGTGTATATTATTTCTAACAGGCTAATCAAAGTACTTTTAAATATATATGTATATATATATATATATATATATATATATATATATATATATATATATACATAATATATGTAATGCATATGCATGAATATAGACACATATGTATAATAAATGTATTGTAATATATCTATCAGGTGATTATAATTATTAATTTTTTTTAAAAAAAATAGTGACTATAAAAAACAGTCTCAAATTTAAATTTCATAGCATACAACTGTTTGTAATGCCATGAGAGAAAAATAGATATGGAGGAAAAACGAAAAAGGAAGAGAGAGAAGGGGAAAAATGAGGAAGAAACTGAGTAAAGAAGAGGGAGAGGCGTGTTCGATGTTAAGACAAAAGTGGAGCGGCTGGGTTTGTGATTCAGTGTTAACATGTTTGCCTAGTATGTGTGAGGAACTGGGTTCTATTCTCAGCACCACATACAAATAAAGAAAATGAAGATCCATCAACAACTTAAAAAATAAAAAATAAAAAACTAGAAATATTACTAAAATCCCAAGCATTTATGAATGTTAAATAATAAAATATATGTTACATAGCCTTATGTAATTTCTAGACTCCCCAAAAAAGTCATTAAATGTTGGATTATTAGTGCTATAACTAAAAATCCATTGCTCTTTCCTCTACATTCTGTGGCATTCTAGTGCTAAAATAAATTGTAGTATAACACCAAAAAAAAAAAATCCTAATATTTCTACAGTAACTGACCCAGTTTAACATCAATGCAAGTAGATTCCTATGGGACATGATATGTACTTTGAAGTTTATTTTTATTCAACACTGGTACATTTCTATTTCTTGAGTTTATGCACATTATAGGATATATATTTCATCCACACGTTCACAAATTTATAGGCATTTATTTCACTTTCAATCACTTCCTCCTTCAGAAAACATGTATTCCTCCGTTTCTGACTGGTCTTTTCTTGAAACTTCTTTCCAAACACATTATTTTCGATTTCCATTATCACATTTGAAGCAAAACTCACACACCCCTCATAATAAACCATAACCCTAATATTACCATTAGATGTACAACTGGTTGGAATGAATGATTGTATATCAATATAAGATTTCTTACTTAGTTTCAGATATCAATTCAATCCATTATTTAAAGTGGAACCAGTTATATTATTTATTCACAATGTGGTATTTTCATGCATTATCTCTATATTCATAGACACAGGGTACACCTCTTTGTACCCCCAACACTAATTTATACGTCTTCAAAATATTGCTCCCAGAAATGTTGGAAGAAATACCCATGTCACCTGATCTACATATGCATTTTATCACTGAAATATTCTGGACACAAAAAGCAAAGGTCACACTTATGATTGTATCAAAGCTAAATGAAAAGTGAACATGGATTACTAAAAACATCCATGTCCAGGTTGCCTAATGCTCTCAAATGAAAATCCTATTGGTAACTACAAATTAGTTTCTTCCAAAGATTATATATTCAAACTCAACCCTGTTGAAAATGTCTAATCCTCTCATTCACTTTATACTTTGCCTGTTTTTGTAATGTCTCTATTGGTATCTGCTTTTCCACAGTTCATCATTGTGACTAAATCTTCACATGTTCTGAAACTTACATTCACACTCTAATCGAAATCCTATTGCTAAAGAACTTTTGGTCCAAATCCTATATTCACTCTTCTTCTTAAAACCTACCTACTATCTTCCTAATCCTACCGACTATCACTTTTTGACTGGAGGTTCTCTTCTACATTCAATCATCCAGTTACAAGGTCTTATGCCATTGTATATCGATTTCTCTGAGACATTTTTGCAGAATGTAATTCAACGATAGGTATCCCAATCCAGGGCCCAATGATTTCTGGGCTTCAAATCTTACTTAGATTTCTGTTTATGTACATATATTTCACGTCTGTATTCTAATAAATATCACAGGTTCCAATAACATTATTCATCCAGCAGAATGGTTCCTAACCGAAAATGAAAATGTTATTAACCGTAACCATACACTGTTCCCTCAATCTAACTTTACAGAAGAGCAGTGACAGTGTTGGTCTTACAATACAGGAATGCATGGGATCTTCCACCTGCTGAGAACCTCAAAGGTACATGCAGAAATGATCCCTGGAGAAGATATAGGCAGCGATGAAGGACCTGAGAGAGCAAAAGTCATCTCAATGGCAAACAACCTGGTAGAATTAAGGAATGTGTCTGAATCAGCCTCATTCTTCTTAATACAGAGAAGATAGACCAAACCATGCCTGTGTGGAGAGCTGCTCCCTGGTCCCTATGTTTGATATACGATTCGAACTTGTGAAAGTGTCACAGGATGTAGGGGCATCCTCCATCTCATGGGAACCTTGGAGGCAAATGTTAGGACAACGTGGTTTCCAAGGCAGTGACCTCATTCAGTTCCTCAAGGAAGTGACTTCACCTCACTTCCTTGGTGATGGAAGTCTCTGAACTTGGGATCCAGGAAGCCAGGCACCCAGAGCCATAACCCGTCCAAGTCCCAGTGGTCTAACTTGTTTGGATTTACGAAGGACAGAGTCAATATTTCTTGGTACCTACTGATTTGAGGATGGCCAAATGCCAGGAAACCTCTGAAGAGGGTCCTATCCTGATAAAGCAGGTAGTGGATCACCGCTGGCTCCTGACTACTTCACAGAGTTGGCAAAGTAGAGCAGATCTGAGACAGGACAGGCCATTTTGGGAGAACATAGTATGGCCCACCAGTCAGAGGACACTCCGGATATGACAGACCTACTTGGGGGAAGGAGGTGCCTTTGCGGGTGTGGGTGTGGGTTTGTGGTTTTGTCTCATGTTCTGAGAATATGAAAGAAAGGCGGTTTGATTGGATTGTAGTGAACTGTTTCTAGTAAGTCGTTTGACAAGGCGAGTCTTTCTATGTCTGTGTATCCCACTGTGTCCGTGGTTGTCGACATTAGAAAAGAGAATGCATCAGTTGATGTGTTCTGTCTAGTAGAAAGCTTCGCAGCATTCATCCTGCCCAATTGATGAATGGACTGCGGCTTGCCTCATGGATGGGCAACACCTACTATCTGCCTAAGTTCCTGTTTTCTTCCTGAATTCTGGCCACTCTCCCGAATAGGCACATAGTTTTGTGTTTAAGATATGTACCACCTCAAGCTCTGTTAAATGGCCATGTACTGGACAGCTGAAGGGAATGGGAGAATCTCAGAAAACTCAGATATCAGTGTGACCAGGAAAGTCTCAGTGGAGAAACCCTGCTATGGGCCATTCTCTTACTATGTATCTGTTTCCCTGAATGTCAGGAAGTTCTTTGCCTCAGGCCACCCTCATGTGAAGCCTGAAAAAAAGAGTTTTCAAATGAAAATGAATGGGCATCACCTGTGGCTCTTTGCTTAATTTCTTTGCAAAGGGATGTGTCTGAATCACCCTTTGGCCCTGTGTGCGGTTGTGGCTTAGATTCTCAGCCCCTGATGGATCTAAAGAAAGATCCGATGTGTGCATTCAAAACCAAAATTTCAAAAAGATCAGTTATGATGGATGAAGTCTCTTGCCTTTCTTTGTTAGGTTCCTGAACTACATCAAGTGAGAATAGGGATCCTTTGGTTCAAATAAATTTTTGAAAGCCCTGAAGAAGTGCTTGGGTTTTCTTATGACTCCAATTCACATAAAGAATCTATACCTGACAGTCAGTAGGCCTCAAATTGGATAAGCAGATCAGTATTAACTGCGGTCTTATTTTATCACTCCTGGTTCACATGCAGGGTGTCCAGGCCACCATGACTTTAGGCAAATGAGCGGCAAGGGAGCTTATTTTGGACACTAACCCATACCCTACTAGACTCTGACTAGTAATCCTAACATGATGGAGAATAATAACCCGAACAGAATAGAAATACAAGAAGTTTTGAGGATTCATGTTGTATAGTTGTACTTGCCTTTTGCATTATATAGGGTAGGAGTTATAAATTTAGTCAATTTTTAATTGAAACAGTTCTCCATGTGTTTTTAAAGTTCACAACCATGTGAATTCCTCTCTCCCTTTCTCTGTAGCCTATTCAGAAGATGTATTTTTATATGCACATTTAGAATCCTACCTGGTATCACATGTACATTCTTGAGAGGTTGCTGACTTAGCAGATACAAATTGTCAGAAGAGATCACTCCTCTGAATGCTGTTGGAAGTGAAAATTCAAACTATGGGTGACTTCCTAGTTGAACAACATTATACATAAATCCACGTTTAGTAAAATTAATATTTTTGGCTCTGTGGATTATATATATTTCATGATATATATATATTGCTACATTTTAATGTCTGTTTGAGTGTGTGTGTGTGTGTGTGTATAGATAGATAGATAGATAGATAGATATACACTCTCCAGATTTTTGAAAATATGAAACATATGTGTCTTATTATATACTCCCTAAATTCATTCATGTACATGTATGTGGATTTATAATCAACTTTTCACAAGATTATTTTCAAAAATATTCATCCACCTGAAATACATATTTGTTTCCTAGTACTAAAAACAAACTTCAGTGAATGGTGCATACAAATCCAAATATTTCTACAGTAACTGTCCCAGTTTAACATCAATGCTTGTAGATTCCTATGGGACATGATGTGTATTTTGACGTTCATTTTTTAACAAAACTGGTACATTATTATTTCTTCAGTTTATGCACATCATAGGATATATATTTCATTAACAAGTTCACAAATTTATAGGCATTTGTTTCGCTTTCAATAACTTCCTTATTCAAAACTCTTGTATTCCTCCAGGTTTCTTGTCTGGTCTCTTCATGAGACTTCTTTCCAAACTCATTATTTCTGAAATCCATAATCACCTTTGAAACAAAATTCACACACTCTTTATGATAATCCATAAGCCTAATATTAAAATAAGATGGATACCTGGTTGGATTGAATGATTGCATATCAATATAAGATTTCCTGTATATTTTCAGATATCAATTCAATCCATTATTTAAATTTAGAACTTGTTACATTGTTTAATCAAAGTTTTGTCTATTCATGCATTATCTCTATATTCCTAGACACAGGGTACACCCATTTGTAACGCCAGTACTAATTTATATATCTTCAAAATATTGCTCCCAGAAACGGTGGAATAAATACTTATGTCATCTGATCTACATATACATTTTATCACAGTAATTTTCTGGACACAAAAAGCAAAGTTCACACTTATGATTTTACCAAAGCCTTAATGGAAAGTGAGTATGCATTACTAAAAACATCCATGTCCAGGTTGCCTAACGCTCTCAAATGTAAATCCTATTGGTCACTACATATTTGTTTCTTCCTAAGATTATATATTTTACCTCAAGCCTGTTGAAAATGTCTAATCCTATCAATCACTTTATCATTTGCCTGATTTACTAATGTCTCTATTAATATCTGCTTTCCTACATATTTTCCACAGTTTATCATTGTGACTGACTCTTCACATGTGCTCACATTTTCATTCACTCTCTACCCGAAACCCTATTGCTAAAGAACTTTTGGTTTAAATCCTACACTCTCTCTGCTTTCTAAACCTACTGACTATCTTTCAAATAATACCGAGTATCCCTTTTTGACTAGAAGTTCTCTTCGACATTCCATCATCCAAGGTACAAGGTCCTATGCCATTGTACATCGATTTATCTGAGACATCTCTGCAGAACATAATTCAAAGCTAAGTATCCCAATCAAGGGCCCAATACCCTTCTGGGCTTCAAATCTTACCTAGATTTCTGTTTTCATTCTAATATTTCACTTTTACATTCTTGTAAATATTACAGGTTCCCAATACAATTATTCATCCTGCAGAATGATTCTTAACCCAAATCGAACCTTTTATTAACCCTAACCATACACTCTTCCCTCAATCTAAGTTTACAGAAGAGCAGGGACAGAGTTGTTTTTACAATACAGGAATGTAGGTCATCTTAAACCTGCTGAGAACCTCAAAGGTCCATGCAGAAATGATACCTGGAGAAGATGTAGGCAGCTATGAAGGAGTTGAGAGAGCAAAAGTCACCTTGCATGGCAAACCACCTGGTCAGGATGAAGGGTCGTGTCTGAATCAGTCTCTCTATTCTAAATGTAGAGAAGGTGGACCAAACCAGGCCTTTGTTGAGAGATGTTCCCGGGTGCCTATGCTTGATATACCATTCTAACTTGCGAAAGTGTCACAGGAAGTAGGGGCAGCCTCTATCTCATGGGACCCTTGGAACCAACTGTTAGGACAAAGTGGTTGCCAAGGGAGTGAACTCATTCAGTTCTTGAAGGAAGTGTCCTACCTCACTTCCTTGGTATTGGAACTCTCTGAAATTGGGATCCAAAATGCCAGACACCCAGAGCCAGTCCCAGTCCCACTCCCACTGGGCTCAGTTGTTAGGATTTACCAAGGACAGAGTCAGTCTTTCTTGGTACCTACTGCTGAGAGAATGGCCAAATGCCAGGACAGATATGAAGAGGGTCTTTCCTGAGAAAGCAGGTAGTGGCTCACCACTGGATCCTGACAACTTCACAGAGTTGGCCAAGGCAACCAGAACTGAGACAGGACTGGCCATTTCGGGGAACATAGTTTGGCTCAACAGACAGAGGACACACTGGAGAGTCAGAGACTTACTTGTGGGAAGGAGATGCCTTTGTGGGTGTGGGTGTGAGTTTGTGGTTTTGTCTCATGTTCTGAAAATAGGTAGGAAAGGTGGTTTGTTTGGTTTGGAATGGACTGTTTCTAGTAAATCGTTTGACAAGGTGAGTGATTCTAGTTCGGTGTATCCCACTGTGTACGTGGTTTTGGACATTAAAAAACAGAATGCACCAATGGATGCATCCTGTCTAGTAGAAAGCTTCCCAGCATTCATCCTGCTCAACTGATGGATGGACTGCGGTGTGTCTTATGGATGGGGAACACCTACTATCTTCCTAAGTTCCTGTTTTCTTCCTGAATTCTGGCCACTCTCCAGAATAGGCTCATGGTTTTGTGTCCAAGATATATACCACCTCCAAGCTCTGTGCCATGGCCATGTACTGGACAGCTGAATGGAATGGGAGAATCACAGAAAACTCAGATATCAGTGTGACCAGGAAAGTCTCAGTGGAGAAATCCTGCTTTGGCCATTCTCTTACCTATATTTCTGTTGCCCTGAATGTCAGGAAGTTCTTTCCCTCAGCCCACCCCTTTGTTAAGCCTGAAGAAAACAGTTTTCAAATGGAAATGAAAGGGCATCACCTGTGGCTCTTTGCTTAATTTCTTTGTAAAGGGATGTGTCTGAATCAGCCTCTTGGCCCTGTGTGCGGTTGTGGCTTAGATTCTCAGCACCTCATGGATCTAAAGAAAGATCCCATGTGTGCATCCATAACCAAAATGGCAAAAAGATCTGTTATGGTGAATGAAGTCTCTTGCGTTCCTTTGTTAGGTTTCTGACCTACATCAAGTGAGAATAGGAATCCTTTGGTTCAAATGAGTTCTTCAATGCCCTGAAGAAGTGGTTGTGTTTTCTCATGACTCCAAATCACATAAAGAATTGTTACCTGACACTCAGTAGGCCTCAAATTGGAGAAGCAGAGCTGTATTAACTGCAGTCCTATTTTATCACTCCTGGTTCACATGCAGGGTGTCCAGGCCACCATGACTTTAGGCAAATGAGGGGCAAGGGAGCTTATTTTGGACACTAACCCATACCCTACTAGACTCTGACTACTAATCCTAATATGATGGAGATTAATAACCCAATCAAAATAGAAATACAAGCAGTTCAGAGGAGTCATGTTGTATAGTTGGACTTGCCTTTTGCATTATATAGGGTAGGAGTTATAAATCTAGTCAATTTTTAATTAAAATAGTTCTCCATGTGTTTTTAAAGTTAACAAATATGTGAATTCCTCTCTCCCTTTTTGTGTAGCCTATTCAGCACATGTATTTTTATATGCACATATAGAATCCTACCTGGTATCACATGTTCATACTTGAGGGGTTTCTGACTTGGCAGATACTGCCGCGGTCCGGTTGGAGCAAAATAACCGGGGGGTGGGGGTTATGAATAACATGTGTATGTTGATATAGCAGGAGTGGAAGCCATTTATTGAAGGACAATAGAGGTATTTATACATTCCACCCAGGTTATCTAATTAACATAAACTAGATACTGCAGTCAACCAATCAGGAATCTCCACACTTAATGGCTCGGCTTTTGTTACATCTCAAACCACTCCCTCTGGCATTTTGCCAGGCATCATCCAGACTTGTTTACACACTCTAACATTCCCCTGGCAAAATGCCAGGTGTTATTTTGACATGTTTACAGACTCTAACATTTCCCCCTTTTATTTAATTTAAATAAAGACCACAGTGGTTTTTACAGAAACACCATAAATAACCTGCTACAAACAGAAAGGGAGGATACAAAATGTCACAATACAAGCCAATTGATGAAGCACTTGGAGAAATAATACCAGCAATGACACTGTTTGCAAAGACACCGAGTTAAAATTTGTTATAGATTACAGTTTGTTGTCTCAGTCCAGGTAAAGCAGTGTCTCAATAGATTAACTCACAGTTCAGGTAAACCACAGTCCAGGTATGTTCTGCAGGCAGCTAGCTTAAATCACAGTCCTGGTAAGTTCTGCAGGCAGCTAGCTTAAATCACAGTCCATGTAAATTCTGCAGGCAGCTAGCTTAAATCACAGCCCAGGAAAGTTCTGAAGGCAGCTAGCTTGATCCAAAGTCTCCTCCGTTTCTCAGCCGAAGTCTCCTCCGGTTTTCAGCAACACTGGAAATTCTTCCACCCTTGTCCTCACCGGCACTGGGATGAAGGCAGGAACTCCTACCACTGGCTAAAGAAAATCCTATAGTATTCCACCAGGTGCTAAGAAAACAACCTTCTGAAAAATTTAGTACATTATCTCAAGGTTTTTTACATTTGAAAAAAGCCTTAATAGTGCTTATTATTTATTATCTTCCGGGTGTGGGAGAACCATTGTAGCTTAGTTATTGGCATTGAAAATGACCAAACATCAGGGAGCCAGTAGCATCTATGGCTGGCTGTAGCATCCTGGGCAGCCACAGATGGCCCTGGGGAGTGTCCAGGACTCAAACTGCCACGGGGCCCCGCTCCCCAGGCTGGGGGCGGGGAATTGCCGGCTGCCACTGCTTGAAAAGCCCTTGCTGCACAGTGACTGGCTTGAGCATGTGGCAGCCGAGGCGCCTATTCACACACACTCCGGAAACGAAAAGTATTCAGTAACAGCCTTTTGCTGAAACTTTTTTCCTGATAATCCTTCTTCTTCTTAACTTTCTTTTTCTTTCTGATTAGACTTCCTGGGCTTCCATCAACACATGCCCTAATTGCACTTGTTTCCACTGGGGTGCCTCTTTCCATTATCAATTTACTTCTCACCCCTTCCTTATTTTCATCACAAAGACAATACAATACACTGAGATAAAACAAGACACAATCATACTGTATCAATCTTCTCCATTTTTTGAAATGACCGTTTTTCCTCTCCCCCTATCTGCCTAGGGATGAGCAGATTTGCTCCCATCCTATCTATGGATGGGCAGCTTTTATTCGTCACTTACCCCCAAGTGTCCCAGGGCTCCCTGTATGGGCCACCATCTGCAGCAGTCCCACTGCAGCAAAATAACCGGGGCAGGGGGTGATGAATAACTAGTGTATGTTGATACAGTAGGAAAGGCGTGATAGGTAGGAAAGGCTATTTGTTTGGTATTGAGTGGACTGTTTCTAGTAAGTTGTTTGACAAGGCAAGTGTTTCTATATCTGTGTATCCCACTGTATCTCTGGTTGTAGACATTAGAAAAGATAATGCATCAATGGATTTGTCCTCTCCAGGAGAAAGTTTAACAGCATTCATCCTGCCCAATTTATGAAAGGACTGTGGCTTGCCTTATGGATGGGCAACACCTACAATATTCCTAAGTTCCTGTACTCTTCCTGAATTCTGGCCACTCTCCACAACAGGCTCATGGTTTTGAGTCCAAGATATGTACCACCTCCAAGCTCTGTGACATGGCCATGTACTGGATAGCTGAAGGGAATGGCGAGCATCTCAGAAAACTCAGATAACAGTGTGACCAGTAAAATCTCAGTGGAGAAACCCTGCTTTGGGCCTTTTCTTACATAATGTTCTGTTGCCCTGAATGTCAGGAAGGTCTTTGCCTCAGGCCAACCCTTTGTGAAGCCTGAAGAAAACAGTTTTCAAATGGAAATGAATGGGCATCACCTGTGGCTCTTTGCTTAATTTCTTCCAAAAGGGATGTGTCTGAATCAGCCTCTTGGCCCTGTGTGAGGCTGTGGCTTAGATTCTCAGCACCTGATGGATCTAAAGAAACATTCCTTTTGTGCTTCCAAAACCAAAATGGCCAAAAGGGCAGTCATTGTGGTTGAAGTCCCTCGCCTTCCTCTGTAAGGTTTCTGACCTACATCAAGTGAGAAGAGGGATCCATTGGGTCAAATGAGTTCTTCAAAACCCTGCAGAGGCTAGCCCGTAATTGCTTGGGTTTTCTCATGACTCCAATTCACATAAAAAATCTATACCAAACAGTCAGTAGGCCTCATATTGGAGAAGCTGGGCAGTACAAATGGCAGGCATATTTGATCACTACTGGTTCACAGGAAGGGTGTCCAGGCCACCCTGATTTTAGGCAAATGAGGGGTAAGGGAGCTTATTTTGGACACTGTCGTGAGCTTTGCCCCTCATGGAAAACCCCAGCCAGAGGTTATGATGAGTGTCTATATGGAAGAAGATGAGGGCCATGTGGGAGTGTTTTGGTTTTAATTGTGGTCATTTGTGTGGTGGTTGAAATAGATGACTGGGTCCACCTGGGCTTGAAGTCTGGTGTGATTCCCCTTACAGACTGAGTTCTGAAACTGACCTCAGAGAAATATTGCCATGAGTTCTCTTGGGATTTTAGGAGGCCATGCATTAGAGTCGCCCTTGGAAACTGAGATCAAGTCCCAGGGTGGCTTTCCACAGAGCATCGGGAATCTCAGCCAGGATATCACATGATTTTATTATGAAAGACTTGGCAGCCATAGATGAGATTCAAAACAAACATGGATCTCACACTCTAGACCTCAATGGGCCTGGGTTCATGTGATCTTTTGGCCACTCTTTGGGAAGCCTTGACTGTGAGAATTCTCCAGACCTTTCATTGAAATGAGCTTCCATACCATTTAATGGTTCTTGAAAGAATTGAAACCTACAGTGCCTCCAACTTCATCCGTGAAAAATGCTAGATAAATACCAAGAAATTTTTGAAATTCCCATAACCAGGTGTCAGAGGAGAACATTTGGATGTCCTGTTGCTGATCAGGAGTGTTCCAGACAGTGGTTTGATTGACTGGGTTTCATGAAAATGGTGTAGAACTGAAATGCCAGTATGTTGGAGCCTGCTGAGTATTGGGCCCAGAACTGTGGTGTGCAGGTGTGGGATAAAACATTTGTGTTGGGGCCATTTGGATCTACCATTGACTTCCAAATGGCTTGTGACTGACATGGTGCAGCCAGCAGACCCTTATATGTAAAGGCATCTTGTTATATGGAGAGGTTTCAGGGCAATGTTACGAATCAGGTTGCTATCTTCAAGTGGGCAAGCTATGTGGGATAGAATCCTGGTTGGTGCATTCTCTTGCAGACTCTGACCGACCACACGTGACAGAACTACCTTCATCACTGTGTCCCAGTTGAACTTCTTGTATTTTGTAGAGCAAATACCAAACTCCCAGTGCAGCAGCAAGAAACACCATGAATAGTGGAGGATGACTAAATGGGTACACAGTCCACACAGGGAGACACTTAGCCTTCAGTGGCCACAGTTTACCTACAAAGAGAGAATTCAGCACTTTGCCTCATTTTCATTGGAAAATAAGAAACCAATTTCTTCAGGTCACATAGATGCAGAGCCAGCTTTGATGGTCTCACAACAAAGGAAGCTAAAGCTCCTGAAAACAACATATATTTCAAGTGCCCAACCTCAGAGGCAGTTTCTCAAAAAGTCGTTAGGCCAGCAGAGCTCCATGTTTGTGGAGTGTTTACCTGTTAGACAAGGATGCAAGAAAAAACCACTGACTCCAATTAAAATCAAATTAAACTAAGCTTATTATTTTCACCAGCCAGGCTAACTCTCCCTCCCAAAACGGCCGGAACAAGACAGCAACCCCAACTTACCTACAGCCCAGCTTTAAAGCCCAGAAAGTTACACAAAAGGGGGGTTAGAGATAACAGAACTCGGACAAGCATCACACTAATGGTAGTTTATATATATATATATATATATATATATATATATATATATATATATATATATATATATATATTTTTTTTTTTTTTTTGCTGGCCCCAACATCAGAATTTGTGAGGACCATTAGACCCTCAGAGATGGTCATTGTCTGTCCAGGAAAGGCCAATATTTATGATGTGTCGCTAATGTTTCACAGAGTGCTGCTATCTGGTCAGAGAGCCAGACATGGGTGAGTTCAAGGCATGGGCAGGCATTCCAAGCAGGTTCAGAATTTGCAGTAATTTATAGTAAAGCCAAAATTATCTTATCATGGCTTTGTAGCAAGATGGCTCCCAATTTTAATAAAAGATCAGGTTGGGCCTATCATTCCCCCCTTTTCTTATGTGTTCCTTTCAAATCTTTGATAGATTAAGGGAAGTGCACTGAGGAAATTTAAATCCCTCAGGTAACAGTCTCCAAATTTCTAGAACTCACCCAAAACGGGTCTCCCTGATTTTACCTGACTTAATTAATTACGTATATTGATAGTCTATTTATTTTTGGCTCCATTGTTGTAAGAAGGGAGGCCTCACGCATTTTGGATTCTTCTGCGCTGAGAGAGGGTGACATAAGGGTCATGGCATGAGGGACATGAGTTGCCTTTTAGAATTTAGTTGAGGGACATGAGTTGCCTTTTAGATTTCAGCTTGGTTTGAAGTCTGGTTGGGGAAGAACAGGTTGTAAAGTCATCTGGGAATGGGTTCTTCTATGAGAGTAACAAAAACCATGAGTAATGAATAAATGTTGCAGCAGCTGGAACATGTCACCGTATAGAAGTTCCCTCACCATTCTTTAATATCCTCAGTTATCAGGACTGTCAACTTAATATTTAATTTTTTGTTTTACAGTTGTCCCTCCCCATAAGATACAGTTTATTAATTTAATGTCATCTGATCTTGCAAAATCCTTTTTCTAGTATGACCTCTGTGTCTAATAGAGAAACCTTTAATTCTGTTACTCAGGGCTGGATAATCGTACTAGCAAACACCAAGCCTACCTCTGTAGGTTAGGAATATCTGTAGGCCCTAAACTAAATTTTCTGCCTCTGGCAGCTCCTCTTAATAGTCTCTTTTTATAGTTATCAGGCATTCCTGTCTGAGAATCCTTCTTTGTAACCTCCAGTCTTACTTATTTTGGGAGGCTAACATAAAGTGTATACCTTAAAATATTAATATTTGTTTTCTTGGCCGATTCATTTAACTTTAATTTTAAATCCTAATCTTAAACATCCAGCAAATAAATTTTAACAGCCTTATATTGAGAGTACTGGGCTTTAATATCTATAACTTAATTATTATTTATCTTTTCATTAATTGGGATATGTATTATTCTGTCTGTCTTGTAGGTGATGACTTATTATCTTAAATTAACCCATGTTGTGTTATTAAAGCAACACTTCTGTAAAAGACTAACAGGGAATCTTTAGATCACTTATAAGCAAATTAAAAATAAAATTTTTTAACAAGAGTAAAAATACTTAGTTTCTGTAATAGCTACCCTGAATTTTTTGGCTGAGTTATACATTATAGGCCCTGTTTGAGATCCTAGTAATCTTCACAGAAAAACAAAAGAACTTTTGAACATAACTTTAAATGAAATAAAATCTGACCTACTCCTTTTGTAGTCATTCTCACATGTAGTAAGATGGGACACAGAGCCTTATCTCAGGTAAGGCAGGCCTCTTTATAAATATTAAGTGTTTTAGTTCTAAAGCTGATCATTGTTTTTTAAATATCATTTTACAAAGTTTACATAAATTGTTTGAGGTCACATGAACATTATCTAACATCATATGACATCACATTTAAAACATGGATTAAAGAAAGGCTGAAAGATTTTAACCTTTACATATATTAGGCTCTGATTAACTTAAAAATACATTTAAATTGTTCCCCAATGAAAAAAGTAACATAAAACTTTACATATCTTATTGATAACAGGTAAATAAATCCCCAGTACATTTTTTTTACCATACAACTTCAGAATACCAGCTTGATATAATGCTCTTTAAATGTTTCTAACTTACAGACTTGTATACCTGGAAGATATGAGCACATTAATAGCATCAAAATTACATTGATATTTCTAGATTAACCAAGTTTAGCTTTTAAAGAAATGGCAGTAGAGTGCTCTAAAATAACAGTTCTTATTTAATCAGTTGTTTAATTTTTATGGTTGCTTGCTCTAGAAAAAATAAAACTTAATAAACACAATGTTATGGGTAAACTTATGTTTTCAGAAATTTTTGTCTCTTTAACACATGACTGATTTTTACAATCTGATACAGACCTTAGTAAATCAATCGGGTATCTAACAAATGTACTCAAGAATGAGAAATTCCACATCAAATTTACTTTACTTATTTATTAAAATATTAGACAAATGTATTGAAGAGTGTAAACCATTTTTTTGTTGAAGGAAAAGTCCTAGAATCAAGGCATTTTAGACATTTTGTAGATATTAATATTTTATTAGATTTTTGAACACCTATAAAAACTTGTAAGCTTAAATTTAAAAACATTTATTTTTATCTGTTTATCCAATTTAAATTGAACAATTTTAATCACGTGAATTAAAGATCTTTGGATCCACTTTTTTTAAATTAATTTTTATTGTAGGTTGTTCAAAACATTACATAGTTCTTGATATATTATATTTCACACTTGATTCAAGTGGGATATGAACTCCCGTTTTTACCCCATATACAGATTGCAGAATCACATCAGTTGCACAACCATTGATTTACATATTGCCATTCTGGTGTCTGTTGTATTCTGCTGCCTTTCCTATCCTCTACTATCCCCACTCCCCCATCCCCTCCCCTCTTCTCTCTCTACCCCCTCTATTGTAATTCATTTCTCCCCCCTCATATTTTTCCTCCTTTCCCCTCACTTCCTCTTGTATGTAATTTTGTATACCCCTGAGGGTCTCCTTCCATTTACAGGAAATTTCCCTTCTCTCTCCCTTTCCCACCCACCTCTCATCCCTGTTTAATGTTAATCTTCTTCTCATGCTCTTCGTCCCTACTCTGTTCTTAGTTACTCTCCTTATATCAAAGAAGACATTTGCCATTTGTTTTTGAGGGATTGGCTAGCTTCACTTAGCATAATCTGCTCTAATGCCATCCATTTCTCTCCAAATTCTATGATTTTGTCATTTCTTAATGCAGAGTAATACTCCATTGTGTAAAAATGCCACATATTTTTTATCCATTCGTCTATTGAATGGCATCTAGGTTTTGCTTCCACAGTCTTGCTATTGTGAATTGTGCTGCTATGAACATGGATGTAGCAGTGTCCCTATAGTGTGCTCTTTTTAGGTCTTTAGGGAATAGACCGAGTAGGGGAATAGCTGGATCAAATGGTGGTTTTATTCCCAGCTTTCCAAGAAATCTCCATACTGCTTTCCAAATTGGCCGCACCAATTTTCAGTCCCACCAGCAATGTACAAGTGTACCCTTTTCCCAACATCCTCACCAGCACTTGTTGTTGTTTGACTTCCTAATGGCTGCTAATCTTACTGGAGTGAGATGGTATCTTAGGGTGGTTTTGATTTGCATTTCTCTGACTGCTAGAGATGGTGAGCATTTTTTCATATACTTGTTGATTGATTGTATGTCCTCCTCTGAGAAATTTCTATTCAGGCCCTTGGCCCATTTGTTGATTGGGTTATTTGTTATCTTATTGTCTAATTTTTTGAGTTCTTTGTATATTCTGGATATTAGGGCTCTGTGTGAAGTGTGAGGAGTAAAGATTTGTTCCCAGGACGTAGGATCCCTATTTACCTCTCTTATTCTTTCTTTTGCTGAGAAAAAACTTTTTAGTTTGAGTAAGTCCCATTTGTTGATTCTAGTTATTAACACTTGTGCTATGGGTGTCCTATTGAGGAATTTGGAGCCCAACCCCACAGTATGTAGATCATAGCCAACTTTTTCTTCTATCAGACGCCATGTCTCTGATTTGATATCAAGTTCCTTGATCCACTTTGAGTTAACTTTTGTGCATGGCAAGAGAAAGGGATTCAGTTTCATTTTGTTGCATATGGATTTCCAGTTTTCCCAACACCATTTGTTGAAGATGCTATCCTTCTTCAATTGCATGCTTTTAGCCCCTTTATCGAATATAAGATAGTTGTAGTTTTGTGGATTGGTTTCTGTGTCCTCTATTCTGTACCATTGGTCCACCCACCTGTTTTGGTACCAGTACCCTGCTGTTTTTGTTACTATTGCTCTATAGTATAGTTTGAAGTCTGGTATAGCTATCCCACCTGATTCACACTTCCTGCTTAGCATTGTTTTTGCTATTCTGGGTCTTTTATTTTTCCATATGAATTTCATGATTGCTTTCTCTATTTCTACAAGAAATGCCATTGGGATTTTGATTGGCATTGCATTAAACCTATAGAGAACTTTTGGTAATATCGCCATTTTGATGATGTTAGTTCTACCTATCCATGAACAGGGTATATTTTTCCATCTTCTAAGATCTTCTTATATTTCTCTCTTTAGGTTTCTGTAGTTTTCATTTTATAAGTCTTTCACCTCTTTTGTTAGGTTGATTCCCAAGTATTTTATTTTATTTGAGGATATTGTGAATGGGGTGGTTGTCCTCATTTCCATTTCAGAGGATTTGTGGCTCATATACAGGAATGTCTTTGATTTATGTGTGTTGATATTATATCCTGCCACTTTGCTGAATTCATTTATTAGCTCTAGTAGTTTCTTTGTAGACCCTTTTGGGTCTGCTAGGTATAGAATCATGTCATCTGCAAATAGTGATAATTTGAGTTCTTTTCCTATTTTTATGCCTTTAATTTTTTTCGTCTGTCTAATTGCTCTGGCCAGTGATTCGAGAACTATGTTGAACCGAAGTGGTGAGAGAGGGCATCCCTTAAAATTTGTTTTTATGAGTGCTTTTTTTATTATGAGCGCTCCTTATATATGTTAATTTCTGTATCATATATATGATTAAGAATATATATATATATATATATATAGACATACAACAAATAACAAAAGTGTGCACACATAATAATAGTAAAGGCCTTGTAGCTTTTAGCAGGTGAAATCTCCATTGCCATGTTTTAAAAACTCCACAGTTGGTCAAAGATAGAACTGATCAGAAAAACATTAACCTAGGTCTGTAGGATCAAAATTATGAGTTAGAAAAATTAAAGGATCTAAGGAAAAAAATAAGAGTCCTAGAAAAAATATCTGACCAGTAATTAGTAAATACCATACTATTTACTTTTTTTTTCCTTAAGCCTCATATCAGTCTCCTACTGATCTTGCAGGCTTCTTTCATTTGCATTTCAATCTAAGTCCTGGCTGAGGTCTGGAAGGAGCAGGAAAAAACTGCTATTCTGAGCAGACACCTCAGGCCTAACGCATTTTAACCATAATTTTCCAGATAGGATGTTGAAAATTTTGATACAAGCTTAAGACAAAATTTACAAAATTTTATATCTTTACATCTTGTGTTGTCAACAGATACCATACTATGATTTACTATCCTTGTCCAAATTAATGCACTGGTACACACAGTGACATTTTCCCAGGCTACCCAATTAAAAATTGGTGAAAAAAAAAAAAAGACTGAATGATTGGAAAATTTCTTGCCAACTTGGAAGTAGAGTTCTTTAGTTTTCCATCCTAAGTATTTAAGTTCTCTGGCATGAATTATCTGAAATCATAAACTAAACAATTATCTCAATCTGACTTTTAACGGCAAGATTCTGCAATGCTTCAAAAACCCAATAAGCTACCAGATTGTTACAATAAAACATCATCATTTAGACACACATTCAGGTAAAATCATTCCCAAGAAACAATATATAATATCAACACATTATTGCACATGTCTTAAAGTGCCAGAAACAAAGACACACGACAGACAGAAAGGAGCTCCAGACTATGACTGACAGATAGAAGCCTTTAAAACAGAGCAGATAAGAGAAAAACCTCCTACACCAGTTGCACCACAGATGTCCCCACAAGGGGACCAGATGTTTTCACAGAGGAGCATCCTGAAATGTAAAATCAAGGGTCTCCATAGTGACTTTTCTGCATTTAGTGTCCCCTTTTTTTCCCTCTTTTTTAAGATGACAGAGGTGGCATTATCGTTAAATGGCAGGGAAAGACCTAGGGAATTCTCTGAAAAAATAAGGCTTCAGCAGCTGCTGGGAGTCCCTCAGTCCCTCCTTTTACTTACAGGATTTGCTCCTCTGTTTCAGTTCCACCACAAGCATGCTCCATCTCCTAACATTTCTGTAGTCAGCTCTCAAAAAGTTCCAGGGTGCGGGTGGGTTATCAAAATTTGTAACTTAAAGTTGGGTTCCTGAACTTGAAGCCAATTAATGCCAATTTAAAAATGAGGACAGGGTTTTGAGAAAAAGAAAAACGAAGGTTTATTGCTTTGCTAACAAAGATAAACACAGGGACTCTGCCAAAAGGTTGTGACTCTCTTTATCTGGAGGGACAAGGGATTTTAAAGGAGTTTCACTTATTAACCTGGGAGATACTCAGTTCTTAGGTCCCCCGCAGGCACTGCCCTCTGCAGTGAGTGTGCTCCAGGCAGCCAGCTAGGGGCTTCTATCATACTGCTTAACAAACGGGTGTAAAGTTCAATGCAGTTCCTTTAAACTCAGTCCAAAGGGTGTCAGGCTTACTTGCTTTATTTTCATGTCCGATATCCTTAAGTTTTCACCACAGAAATCACACAACAAAATGCATAAAAACAAACAAACAAAAAACATGTAGAACACAGAACAAAACAACAACAACAAAAAAAAAAAAAAAAAAAAAAAAAAACAGAAATCCGGCGCCGAAACAGGAAAACAGAGGAGCAATGCAATGTCTTCCTAAAGCTCCCCGTAGGAGCGCATGCGTGCCCGTTGGCACCTCTCTACCCTTCCAGATGAATTCCCTAGAGAACAGAACAGATGACAGAATGATTCTTGTTACTGTCCCAGACAGGAGTATATGTGAGCCTCCTCAGTCCACCTCTCTGTCATCAGAAGAGATCTCCCTTAACCGGATATCAGATGTTATAAAGGCACCAATTACCTATGGATGCCTCCTCCACCAGGTGCTTGCTAATAGTTTTAATGCGGTGGTTCACTGCAGTGCTCCCTGAACTGAAGGCTAACTCCAAGGCCTTGGACCATCTCAAGTTGCACAAACCCTAGAGTTGCTCTCAAGCTTGGAGCCCTGGAAGGAAGGCCAACTTCAGAATTTACAGCAGTCTGGTCTTGTGATCTTGTCCGGCAGGGTCATCTCACTGGGGAACTCCAAAATATTAGACCAGGAACGCATGTAAAGACCACTGACTCCTAGTAAAATCAAATTAAGGCAAGCTAATTATTTCAAAGGGAAAGGCTACCTCTCCCTCCCAAAATGGCGGGAGCAAGACAGCAAACCCACCTTTCCTATAGCCCAGCTATATAGCCCAGAAAGATGCACAAAAAGGGGGTTACAGATAACAGAACTTTAACAAGCATCACACTAACGGTAGTTTACATTTTTTTTTTAAGCTCACCCCAACATCAGAAATTATGAGGACCATTAGAGCCTCAGAGACTCGTTGTCTGGCCAGGGAAAGAAAATATTTATGAGGTGTCACTAAAGTTTCAGAGAGGGCTGCAATCTGGTCAGAGAGCCAGGCATGGGTGAGTTTAAGGCATGGGCAAACATTCAAGCAGGTTCAGAATTTGCAGTAATTTATAATAAATCCAAAATTATCTTTTCATGGCTTTCTGGCAAGTGGGCTCCCAATTTTAATAAATGATCAGGTTGGGTCTATCAACCCTGTCCCTTACTTTTGGAAACTCCCCTTCCACATCCAAGCTTGTGAACTCCTGAGCATTTTCCATTCCAGATATGTATTCACAGATTTTCTAACTCTTCTCCTCTAATTGTGTATTACTTGGGGCGAATGTAATGTCAAGGCATTGTTCTGGATGAGAATGGGAAGATTTTTTGCATACACATTGGATTCATTATCTAATTTTTCATTCGAAATACTTAATCCCTGACACTAAAACCTACCCTACTGGACTCTGACTACTAATGCAAATATGATGGAGATAAATTACCCCAACAAAATAGAAATACAAGCAGTTCAGAGGAGGCATGGTGCATAGTTGGACTTGCCTTTTGCATTATGTAGTGTAGGAGTTATAAATCTAGCAAATTTTCAATTTAAATAGTTCTCCATGTGTTTGAAAGTTAACAAATATTTGAATTCCTGTCTCCCTTTCTCTGTAGCCTATTCAGCACATGTATTTTTATATGCACATATCAAATCCGACCTGGTACCACACGTACATTCTTGTGAGGTGGATGAATTGGCAGATACAATTTGTGAGAATAGATCACTCATTCTAAACGCTGTTGGAACTGAAAATTCAACCTATGGGTGAGCTTCCTAGTTGAACAACATTATACATAAACCCATGTTCAGTAAAATGAATATTTTTGGATCTGTGGATGATATATATTTCATGATTAATTTAGATTGCCATATATATTGCTACTTTTTAATGTCTCTGTGTGTGTGTTATATATATATATATATATATATATATATATATATATATATATATACTCTCCAGATTTTTCAAAATATGAAATATATGTGTCTTATTATACACTCCCTAAATTCATTCATATTCATATATGTGGATTTATGATCAACTTTTCACAAGATTATTATCAGAAATATTCATCCACCTGAAATACATATTTGTTTCCTAGTACTGAAAACAAACTTCAGTGAATGGTGCACAAAATCCTAATATTTCTACAGTAACTCACCCAGTTTAACATCAATGCGTATAGATTCCTATGGGACATGAAGTGTATTTTGACGTTCATTTTTATTCAACTCTGGTACATTACTATTTCTTCAGTTAATGCACATCATAGGATAAATATTTCATCCACAATTTATCAAATTGATAGGCATTTGTTTCACTTTCAATCACTTCCTGATTCAGAACACATGTATTCCTTAATGTTTCTTGACTGCTCGTTTCATGAGACTTCTTTCCAAACACATTATTTTCAATTTCCATTATCGCTTTGAAGCAAATCTCACACACCCGTCTTGATAAACCATTAAAGTAATATTACCATTATATCTATAATTGGTTGGAATTAATGATTGTATATCAATATAAGATTTTCTGCATATTTTCAGATATAAATTCAATCGATTATTTAAAGTGTAATCAGTTATATTATTTATTCACAGTATGGTCTCTTCATGCATTATCTCTACATACATAGACACAGGGTACACCTCTTTGTACCCTTAATATTAATTTATATGTCTTCAAAATATTGCTCCCAGAAATGGTGGAAGAAATACTCTGTCAACTGATGTACATAAACATTTTATCACAGTAATATTCTGGACACAAAATGCAAAGTTCACACTTATGATTGTACCAAAGACTAAATGGAATGTAAACATGGATTACTAAAAAAATCCATGTCCAATTTGGCTAATGCTCTCAAATGTCAATCCTATTAATGATTACATATTTGTTTCTTCCTAAGATTATATATTCAAATTCAACCCTGTTGAAAATATCTAATACTATCACTCACTTTATACTTTGTCTGATTTCATAATGTCTCTATAGATATCTGCTTTCCTACATATTTTCCCCAGTTCATCATTGTGACTCATTCTTCACATGTGCTGACATTGACATTCACTCACTAACCGAAACCCTGTTGCTAAAGAACTTTTGGTCCAATTCCTATACTCATTCTTTTTTCTAAACTTACTTACTATCTTCCTAATCCACCTACTGTCCCCTTTTGACTGGATATTCTCTTCGACATTCAATCATCCAAGGTACAAGGTCCTATGCCATTTTATATCGATTTATCTGAGACATGTGTGCAGAACATAATTCAAAGCTAAGTGTCACAATCAAAGGCCCAATTCCCTTCTGGGCTTCAAATCTTACCTAGATTTCTGTTTTCATACTTACATTTCACCTATTTATTCTTGTAAATATCGCAGATTCCCAATACCATTATTCATCCTGCAGAATGATTCCTAACTCATATCGAATATGTTATTAATCCTAACCATACACTCTTCCATCAATCTAACTTTACAAAAGAGTAAGGACACAGTTTGTCTTACAATACAGGAATGTAGGGGATCTTCCACCTGCTGAGAACCTCAAAGGTCCTTACAGAAATGATCCCTGGAGAAGATGTTGACAGCTATGGAGGACCTGAGAGAGAAAAATTCATTTTCCATGGAAAACAACCAGGTCAAAATGAAGGGATGTGTCTGAATCAGCCTCTCTCTTCTTAATGTAGAGTAGTTGGACCAAATCAGGCATGTGTGGAGAGCTGTTCCCGGGTGCCCATTTTTGATATACAATTCTTAGCTTGAAGTGTCACAGTAAGTAGGGGCAGGCTCCATCTCATGGGAACCTAGGAAACAACTTTTAGGACAAAGTGTTTGCCAAGGCAGTGACCTCATTCAGTTTCTGAATGAAGTGACCTACCTCACTTCTTTGGTGATGGAACTCTCTGAACTGGGGATCCAAGAAGCCAGGCACCCAGAGTCAGTCCCAGTCCCAATCCCAGTGGGCTCACATGTTTGTATTTACCAAGGACAGAGTCAGACTTTCTTGGTACCTACTGATGTGAGGATGGCCAAATGCCAGGAGAGCTCTGAAGAGGGCCAGTTTATGAGAAAGCAGGCAGTGTCTCACCACTGGTTCCTGAAAACTTCACTGAGTTGGCCAAGGAGACCAGATCTGAGAGAGTTTCCCAATACTATTATTCATCCCGAAGAATGATTCCTAACCCAAATTGAACATGTTATTAAACCTAACATACACTGTTCCCTCAATCTAACTTTACAGAAGAGCGGGGACAGTGTTGGTCTTACAATACAGGAATGTAGGGGATCTTCCACCTGCTTAGAAACTCAAAGGTCCATGCAGAAATCATTCCTGGAGAAGATGTAGGCAGCTATGAAGGACTTGAGAGAGCAAAAGTCATCTTCCATGGCAAACAACCTGGTCAGGATAAAGGAGTGTATCTGAATCAGCCTCTCTCTTATTAATGTAGAGAAGATGGATCAAACCAGGCCTGTGTGGAGAGCTATTCCTGAGTGCCTATGGTTTATATACCATTCTAACTTGTGAAAGTGTCACAGGAAGTAGGGGCATCCTCCATCTCAAGAGACCATAGGAAGCAACTGTTAGGACAAAGTGGTTGCCAAGGGAGTGACCTCTTTCAGTTTCTGAAGGAAGTGAACTCACGTCACTTCCTTGGTGTTGGAACTCTCTGAACTTGGGATCCAGGAAGCCAGGCACCCATTGCCAGTCCCAGTCCTACTCCTAGTGGGCTCACTTCTTTGGATTTACCAGGGACAGAGTCAGTCTTTCATGGTACCTACTGATGTGGGGATGGCCAAATGCCAGAAGAGCTCTGAAGAGGGGCCTTTCCTGAGAAAGCAGGTAGTGGCTCATGCTGGCTCCTGAAATCTTCGCAGAGTTGGCCACGAAGACCAGATCTGAGACAAGACAGGCTATTTTTGGGGAACATAGTATGACCCACCAGTCAGAGAATACTCCAGATAGTCACAGATGTACTTGGGGGAAGCAGGTGCCTTTGTGGGTGTTGGTGTGGGATTCTTTTTTTGTCTCATGTTCTGAGAATAGGTTAACCAGTACCCTGGTTATTAATTGGTAGTTACATTATGCTTATAGACCCCAGAACTCAGGACAGGTAGAAAAAATAAATAGAACCATTAAATAGACCTTTACGAAATTACTCTTAGAGACCTGCATAAAAGATTGGACTATGCTCCTGCCTTATCCACTGTTTCATGCAAGAAATACTCCCTCTGTTTCTTTGTGTAACCTCACCACCTGTGAAATTCTCTATGGTGCCCTTCCTCCAGTAAGGGACCTAACCCCAACTCTAAGACCTAAGGATCCCTTCCACACCCCCTAGCTTGACAGACTTAAAGCTCTTGAAAGAACTCATTGATATCTGTTCAAACAGCTGGCCACGGCCTACCAAACTGGGGACAAGGGGACTCCACTTCAATATAATGTAAGAGACTTCATCTACATAAGAAGACATCAGGTTTCATTCCTGGAACCCCGATGGAAAGGAACATACCAGGTACTACTTATAACACCTACATCAGTAAATGTATACGGAATCAATTCCTGGATCCATGCCTCTCATCTCAAGCCTGCGCTCTGTCCAGACTCTTGCTGGAAACTGGAAATGACTAGTAACCCTTTCAAATTGTGTATTCACTATATGAATAAGGCTATAGACTCTCCCCTTGGCCACCAGTAGTCCTAAACCTCATCAGGTGGTTCATTAGCGATGGCTGATCACAAATCCTACTAGAGAAGAAGTATGGTCTATCTCGCTTACAGCCCCCATAGGGACCTGGTGGCCATCTCTCCACCCAGACATTTGTCAGCTGGCTATAGGTTTTTCCTATTGGGATATATCTGATAAAGTGGATCCCACTAAAATTCTATTAAATACCTTCTGTATCATCGATAATGGAAACAAACATTATGGATGTAGGGACACGCGAGCAAGATGCAGGTTGGCTAGCCCAGATTACTATGTTTGCATGGCAGACTATCAAAGCCACAAAGAGCCACGGCTGTGAGGGGAAAAAGCCACCTTCTTTTGTAAGTCATGGGGATGTTAGCATACAGGGACTGCCTGGTGGAACCCAAACTCCCCATCAAATTCAGTACACAGCATTGGCCATATTACCAATTAGACAACCAAAACCGATGGACCCCAGAAGGCTCTCTAGATCCTCAAATTATGCATGACATTTTTAACTTCTACAAGTGATCAAAAGGGTGGAAGGAGATTCCCCTATGTGAAGACCTTTTCCCTCCTTCACTCACGTCCTGAACTATGCTTCTCCAATAGATCCTAACCCTCAGCCTTCTGCTCCAGACTCTCTTCTTTCACTCCCACCTGAGCAACCTGATTTCTCCCCTCCATTTACTAGATCAAAAAACCAAACCTCGGCCGGTTCTCAGACAATTGCGCCCTTGCTGAGGTATCAGGTACTGAGGTACCCCTCCACCCACTCAGTCCTCTTTTCTCCAGTAAGTGCCCAGAGCAGGTCCCATCAGGTCCTCTTACCAGCTAACCCAAAGCTCAAACCAGCTGAGGAGATCCCTCAGACCACTATCCAAGATGTAATGAAAGTGACCTTTAAAGTTGCCTTGTCATCACTGAAAACAGGTGACTAAGAATTTAAAGTCCCTCACAGGCTTTTTGGGATACTCACTCCTGTCGTCCCCTCTGCTCTACCTGTTCTACTGCTCAAGTTTTTGTTGCCAGGAAAATCACAAACCCCTTTCCCAATATTCTTTTACATCTCTCCTTCCTAATTCTCAGATAAACGGATCTGCTCTCAGCCTTGCTTTCCACGTCTTGCCCCTCTTCACCAGGCCCACAGAAAAGTCTTATATGACCTTCTCCAGAAGTCTTCACCATTGCTGACTTTAGGACTTTAAGCAAAAGAGTCCCTATAAAAGAATTCAATGTAGATAAACTCCGTGTTTTCATGTCGCCCTGTTCTACTTGGGCAGTGGCTGGAAAAATCAGCACTCCTAAGCTAGACACCCCCTTACGAGTTTTTCACAAAATAAGTGAACAAGGCCTCTGGCCTTGAGCTGGGGATTCTCAGAGATGGCTACAATTCTAAGTAAAGAAGTTACCAACTAGGCTCCATGGTAACAGCTGGCAGGGAGAAAAAAAAGAGAAAAAAAAAAGCTCTCCATGTCCCAAGTGTCCTTGAAAAGTTAACTTGCCGAGAACAGAGGAAAAAATAACAGAAACAAAAACTGCTTTTTGTGAACTTCTGCAGACTGTGAACTTCTGAGCCCCTTCCCTTACATGTTGGGTACAAATTCTGAAACTACCTAAACTTGGGGTTCAGAAGATTAATTGATTACAACAGAAGCAATACCCTCTAAATCCGTTTGCAACCAAATAGGGCTGTTTCCCTGTCTTCGGTGCTATCTTAGATTCCTTTCCTTTTCCGTACCTACAACAGTATAATTCTATATACTTAAACATTGTTTATGTTTTCATGAAATGGTCAACAGATGTGATTAATTATGTAATGGTGCAGATGTTTCCCAGAGTGTTCTAGGATGATGCATGTTCATTTAAAGATCAAATCGGAGGGCATACAACCTGTTTCCACCGGGAACCTGTATCTCTCACTTTAGCCATCCTATTAGGAATAGGAGTTGCTGCAGGAGTGAGCACAGGAACCCTAGTCCATGGGACACAACAAATGACCCAATTAGAAGCAGCAATAGACCAAAAATTAAAGATAATAAAACCTCCATCACAGCTTTACAGGAATGTTTAACCTCTCTCTCTGAAGTTGTTTTACAGAACAGGCGAGGGTTAAACCTTCTCTTCATGAGAGAAGGGGGACTTTGTGCTGCATTGAGGGAAGAAGGTTGTTTTTATGCCGACCATACTGGAGTTGTATAAGAACCTATGAGTATATTAAGAAAATGCCTTTAAGAGTGTCAACGAGAGAGAGAGGCCCAAAAAGGGTGGTTTGAGTCTTGGTTCACACAGTCCCTCTGGTTAACTATGCTTTCATAAGCCCAGGCCTGTCCATTAATAATCCTCATATTATTGCTAACTGTAGGACCCTGTTGGCTCAACCATGTAGTTTCCTTTCTCGAAGCTCAAATTGGACAATTTAAACTTATGGTAATCAGACAACAATATACCCCACTAGGAGACATAAAATGTGACACCCTTCAATGATAACTTTCATGATTAAAAGTAATAAGAAGAAGAATTGGGGAATAAAAAGTTAATAAAATAGGTACTTGTCACTTCCTATTTTTCTGTATGCTTAATAAAACACTGTTGAAATCTTGAGAACTGTTTGCTAATCTTGTTCCCAGAATGTGCTGTCCCCAACTGCCAAACTGCAGAATGTACTCCATCATCCCGTTGAAAGCAAACTGCCCACTCTCCCTGACGCATCAATAAATTTCCCTCCCTGCCCTCTCCAAGGAAAGTATATAAGCTCTGTTTAAGCTGTTCTCAGGACTCTCTGCTCTATTCAAGTGAGCTCTGAGCCCCAGCATGCTGGACCCTCAATAAACCCTTTGTTGTTGCATGAGACAGTCTCTTGGTGGTCTCTTCCTCCTATGCCTGCCCGACCATTACAATATTCCAACTCTATATTCTTATAAATATCTCAGGTTCCCAATACCATTATTCATCCAGCAGAATAATTCCTAACCCATATCAAACATGTTATTAAACATAACCATACACTCTTCCCTCAATCTAACTTTACAGAAGAGCAGGCACAGAGTTGGTATTACAATACAGGAATGTAGGGGATTGTTCATCTGCTGAGAACCTCAAAGATCCATGCAGATATGATCACTGGAGAAGATGTAGGCAGCTATGAAGGACCTGAGAGAGCAAAAGTCATCTTCCATGGAAAACAACCTGGTCAGTATGAAGGGTTGTGTATGAATCAGGCTCTCAAATTTTAATGTAGAGAAGATGGACCAAACCAGGCCTGTTTAGAGAGTTTTTCCCGGGTGCCTATGGTTGATATACCATTCTAACTTGTGAAACTGTCACAGGTAGTAGGGGCAGCCTGCATCTCATGGGACCCTTGGAAGCAAATGTTAGGACAAAGTGGTTGCCAAGGCAGTGACCTCATTCAGTTCCTGAAGGAATTGACCTCACCTCACTTCCTTGTTGATGGAACTATCTGAACTTGGGATCCAGGAAGCCAGGCACACAGAGCCAGTCCCAGTCCCAGTCCCAGTGGTCTCACTTGTTTGGATTTACCAAAGACAGAGTCAGTCTTTCTTGGTACCTACTGATGTGAGGATGGCAAAATGCCAAGAGAGCTCTGAAGAGGGACCTTTCCTGAGAAAAAGGTAGTTGCTCAATGCTGGCTCCTGACAACTTTACAGAGTTGGCTAAGGAGGACAGATCTGAGAGAGAACATGCCATTTAAAGGGAACATACTGTGGCCCACTAGTCAGAGGACACTCCAAATAGTCTCAGAATTACTTAGGGAAAGGAGGTGCCTTTATGGGTGTAGGTGTAGGTTTGTGGTTTTCACTTGTTCTGAGAATAGGTATCAAAGGCGGTTTGTTTGGATTGAGTGAACTCTTTCTGGTAAGTACTTTGACAAGGCGAGTGTTTTTATGTCTGTATATAAAACGGTGTTCGTGGTTGTAGACATAAGAAGAGAGAATGCATCAATGGATGTGTCCTGTCTAGTAGAAAGCTTGCCAGCCTTCATACTGCCCAATTTATGAATGGACTGCTACTTGACTTATGGATGGGCAACATCTGCTATCCTCCAAAGTTCCTGTTTTCTTCCTGAATTCTGGCCTCTCTAAAGAATAGGCTCATGCTTTTGTGCCTAAGATATGTACCACCTCCAAGCTCTGTGACATGGACATGTACTGGATACCTGAAGGGAATGACGAGCTTCTTAGAAAACTCAGATATCAGTATGACCAGTAAAGTCTCAGTGGAGAAAGCCTGCTTTGTGCCTTTTGCTTACCTATTGTTTTATTGCCCTGAATGTCAGGAAGGTCTCTGCCTCAGGCCTCCCCTTTGTGAAGCCTGAAGAAAAGAGTTCTCAAATTGAAATGAATGGGCATCACCTGTGGCTCTGTGCTTAATTGCTTTGGAAAGGGATGTGTCTGAATCAGCCTCTTGGCACTGTGTGAGGCTGTGGCTTAGATTCTCAGCACTAGATGGATCCAAAGAAATATCTCATGTGTGCATCCAATACAAAAATCGCTAAAAGAGCAGATATTGTAGATGAAGTCTCTCGCCTTCCTATGTAAAGTTCCTGACCTCCATTAAGTGAGAATAGTGATACTTTGGGTCAAATGAGATATTTAAAGCCCTGTAGAGGCTAGCCTATAGGTGCATGGGTTTTCTCATGATTCCAGTTCACATAAAGAATCTAAACCGCACAGTAATTTGGCCTCAAATTGGAGAAGCAAAGCAGCATTAACGGCATGCCTATTTGATCACTCTTGGTTAACAGGAAGGGTGTCTAGGCCACACAGACTTTAGGAAAATGAGGGAAAAAGGGATCTTATTTTGGACACTGTTGTGGGCTGCGCCCCTCATGGAAACCTGCTACCAGAGGTAATGATTAGTGTCTATATGGAAGAAGATGAGGGCCATGTGGGAGTGTTTTGGTTTTAATTGTGGACATTTGTATCGTGGTTGGAAGAGATGACTGGGTCCACCTGGGCTTGAACTCTGGTGTGACTCCCATTAGAGACTGAGTTCTGGAACTGACCTCAGAGCAGTATTGCCATAAATTTTGTCGGGATTTTATTAGGCCACGCATGAGAGTGACCCTTGGAAACTGAGATCTAAGGCCAGTGTGGATTTCCACAGAGCACTGGGAATCTCAGCCAGGATATAACATGATTTTATTTTTAAAGACTTGGCAGCCATAGTTGAGAGTCAAAACACACATGGAACTCACATTGTAGACCTCAATGGGTCTGGCTTCATGTGACCTTTTGGCCACTCTTTGGGAAGACTTGCCTGTGAGAGTTCTTCAGAGCATTCATTGAAATGAGCTTCCTCACCATTTAATGGTTCCTGAATTAATTGAAACCCATAGTGCCTCCAACTTCATCCTTGAAAAATGGCTAGATAAATACCATGAAATTTTTGAAATTCCCATGACCAGGTGGCACTGGAGAAACTTTGGATGTCCTGTTGCTGATCATGAGTATACCAGACGGTGCCTTGATTGACTGGGTTTCATGAAAATGGTGTAGATCAGATATGCCAGTAAGTTGGAGCCTGCTGAGCAGTGGGCCTAGAGCAATGTTGGGCAGGTGTGTGACACAAAATATGCGCTGGGGCCATTTCGATCTGCCATTGGCTTCCAAATGCCTTGTGACTGACAGGATGCAGCCAGCAGACCCTTATTTGTAAAGGCATCTTGTTATATGGAGAGTTTTGACCCTGTCCCTTACTTTTGGAAACTCCTCTACCACCTCCAAGTTTGTGAACTACTGATCATATTCCATTCCAGATTTGTATTCTCAGAATTCCTAACTCTTTTTCCCTAATTGTGTCTTACTTGGGGTGAAAGTATTGTCAAGGCATTGTTCTGGATGAGAGTGGGAAAAATTTTGTGTAGCACATATTTGCATACACATTGGATTCATTTTCCAATTTTCCATTCAGAATACAAAATCCCTGACACTAACATATACCCTATTAGACTCTGACTACTAATCCTAATATGGTGGAGTAAAATAACCCAAACGGAATAGAAATACAAGCAGTTCAGAGAAGGCATGGTGTGTAGTTGGAATTGTCTTTTGCATTATATTGGGTAGAAGGTATAAACTAGTTAATTTTTTTATTGAAAGAGTTCTCCATGTGTTTTTAAAGTAAACAAATGTATGAATTCGTGTCTCCCTTTCTCCGTAGCATATTCAGCACATGTATTTTTATATGCACATACAGAATCCTACCTGGTACAACTCGTACAATCTTGTGAGGTGGCTTACTTGGCAGATACAAATTGCGAGAAGACATCACAGCTCCTAAACACTGTTGGAACAGAAAATTAAACCTATGGGTGAGCTTCCTAGATGAACAACATTATACATAAATCCATGTTCAGTAAAATGAATATTTTTGCATCTGTGGATGATTTATATTTCATGGTGAATTTTGATTGGCATATATATTGCTACTTTTTAATGTCTGTGTGTATATATATATATATATATATATATATATATATATATATATAGTCTCCAGATTTTTCACAATATGAAATATATGTGTCTTATTACACACTTCCTAAATTCATTCATATTCATGTATGTGGATTTATAATCAAATTTTCACATGATTATTCTCAGAAATATTCATCCACCTGAAATACATATTTTTTCCTACTAGTGAAAACTAACTTCAGTGAATGTTGCATACAAATCCTAATATTTCTACAGTAACTGACCCAGTTTAACATCAATGAGAGTAGATTCCAATGGGACATGCTGTGTGTTTTGACGTTCATTTTTATTCAACACTGGTACATTATGATTTCTTCAGTTTATGCACATCATAGGATATATTTTTCATCCACAGTTTCGCAAATTTATAGGCATTTGTTTCACTTTCAATCAATTCCTTCTTCAGAACACATGTATTCATCCATGATTCTTGACTGGTCTTTTCATGAGACTTCTTTACAAAACACATTATTTTCAATTTTCATAATCATTTTTGAAGCGAAACTCAGACACCGTTCATGATAAACAATAACACTAATATTAACAATAGATGTATAACTGGTTGGAATGAATGATTTTATATCAATATAAGATATCTTAAATATTTTCAGATATCAATTCCATCCATTATTTAAAGTGGAATCAGCTATATTATTTATTCACAGTGTGGTCAATTCATGCATTATCTCTATATTCATAGACACAGGGCACACCTCTTTGTACAACCAATACTTATGTATATGTCTTCTAAATATTACTGCCAGAAATGGTGTAAGAAATACTCATGTCACCAGATCTACATACACATTTTATCACAGTAATATTCGGGACACAAAAAGTAAATGTCACACTTATGATTGTACCGGAGTCTGAATGGAAAGTGAACATGGATTACTAAAAACATTCCTGTCCATGTTGCCTAATCCTCTCAATTATCAATCCTGTTGGTGACTACATATTTGTTTCTTCCAGAGATTATATATTCAAACTCTACCCTGTTGAAAATGCCTAATCATATCACTCACTTTATACTTTGCCTGATTTCATTATGTCTCTATTGATATGTGGTTTCCTACATATTTTCCCCAGTTCATCATTGTGACTGACCCTTCACATGAAGTTATGTTTACTTTCACTCTCTAACCAAAACACTATTGCGATAGAACATATATTCCAAATCCTATATTGACACTTCTTCCTAAACCTACTATCTACCTAATCCTACCGACTATCCGTTTTTGACTGGATGTTCTCTTCGACATTCAATCATCCAAGGTACAAGGTTCTATGCCATTATATATCTATTTTTCTGAGACATCTGTGCACAATGTAAATCAAAGTTAAGTATCCCAATCAAGGGCCCAATGCCCTCTAGGCTTCAAAATTACCTAGATTTCTGTTTTTATTCATATATTTAACCTCTATATTTTTATAAATATCGCAGGTTCCCAATACCATTATTCATCCCGCAGAATGATTCCTAACCCAATTCAAACATTTTATTAACCCTAAGAATACACTGTTCCCTCAATCTAAATTTAATGAAAACAGGGACAGAGTTGGTCTTATAAGACAGGAATGTAGGGGATCTTCCACCTGCTGAGAACTTCAAAGATCCATGTAGAAATGAACCCTGGAGAAGATATAGTCATCTATGAAGGACCTGAGAGAGCAAAAGTCATCTTCCATGTCAAACACCCTGGTCAGGATGAAGGGATGTGTCTGAATCAGCCTCTCTCTTCTTAATGTAGAGGAGAAGGACCAAACCAGGCCTGTGTGGATAGCTATTCCCGGGTTCCTAAGGTTGACATACCATTCTAACTTGTGAACATTTCAGAGGAAGTAGGGGAACCCTCCATCTAATGGGACCCTTGGAAGCAACTATTAGGACAAAATGGTTTACAAGACAGTGAATTCATTCAGTTCCTGAAGGAAGTGACCTCACCTCACTTCCTTCGTGATGGATCTCTCTGAACTTGGGATCCTGGATGCCAGGCACACAGAGCCAGTCCCAGTCCCAGTCCCAGTGGGCTCACTTGCTTGGATTTACCAAAGACAGAGTCAGTCTTTCTTTGTTCCTACTGATATTATGATGCCAAAAGCAAGGAGAGCTCTGAAGAGGGGCCTTTCCTGAGAAAGCAGGTAGTGGCTCAAAATTCCCTTCTGACAACTTAAAAGAGTTGGCCAAGTAGACCAGATCTGAGACAGGACAGGACATTTCGGGGAAACATTGTATGGCCCACCAGTCAGAGGACACTCCGTAGAGTCACAGACCTACTTTGGGGAAGGAGGTGACTTTGTGGGTGTGGTTGTGGGTTTATGATTTTGTCTCATCTTCTGAGAATAGGTAGGAAAGGCGGTTAGTTTTTTTTTTTTTTTTGGAGTGTACTGTTTCTAGTAAGTCGTTTGACAAGGCGAGTGTTTCTATGTCTGTGTATTCCACTGTGTCCGTGGTTGTATACATTAGAAACGAGAATGCATCAATGTATTTGTCCTGTCTAGTAGAAAGCTTCCCAGCATTCAACCTGCCCAATTTATGAATGGGTTGCGGCTTTCCTTAAGGATGGGCAACACCTACTATCTTCCTAATTACCAATTTTCTTCCTGAATTCTTTCCATTCTCCAGAATTGGCTCATGTTTTTTTGTCCAAGATATGTACCACCTCCAAGCTCTGTGACATGGCCATGTACTGGATATCTGCAGGGAATGGCGAGCATCTCAGAAAACTCAGATATCAGTGTGACCAGTAAAGTATCAGTGGAGAAACCCTGCTTTGGGCCTTTTGCTTACATAATGTTCTGTTGCCCTTAATTTCAAGAAGTTCTTTGCCTCAGGCCACCCCTTTGTGAAGCCTGAGGAAAACAGTTTTCAAATGGAAATGAATGGGCATCACCTGTGGCCCTTTGCTTTATTGCTTTGGAAAGGGATGTGTGTGATTTAGCCTCTTGGCCCTGTGTGAGGCTGTGGCTTAGATTCTCAGCACCTGATGGATCTAAAGAAAGATCCCATGTGTGCATCCAAAACCAAAATGGCCAAAAGAGCAGTCCTTGTGGATGACGTCTCGCCTTCCTCTGTGAGGTTCCTGACTTCCATCAATAGGGATCCTTTGGGTCAGAGGAGTTCTCCAAAGCCCTGCAGAGGTGCTTGGGTTTTCTCATGACTCCAATTCACATAAAGAATCTTAACCTCTGAGTCAGTTGGCCTCAAAGTAGAGAAGCGGTGTAGTCTTCACAGCATGCCTATTTCATCACGCCTGGTTCACAGAAAGTATGTCCAGGCCACCCTGACTTTAGCAAATGAGTGGCAAGGGAGCTTATTTTGGACACTGTCTTGGACTGCGCTCCTCATGAAAACCTCCAGCCAGAGGTTATGATGAGTGTCTATATGGAAGAAAATGAGGACCATGTCGAAGTGTTTTGGTTTTAATTGTGGTCATTTGTGTGTCAGTTGGAAGAGATAACTGTGTTCACCTGGGCTTGAACTGTTGTGTGATTTCACTTAGAGACTGCTTTCTGGAACTGACCTCAGTGAAGTATTGCCATGAATTGTTTTGAGATTTTAGGAGGCCACGCATGAGATTCGCTCTTGGTATCTGTGATCTAGGCCCAGGGTGGCTTTGCACAGAAAACTGGGAATCTTTGCAAGGATATTACATGATTTTATTCTGAAAGACTTGGCAGCCATCGATGAGAGTCAAAACACACATGGACCTAACATTGTAGACCTCAATGGGCCTTGCTTATGTTACCATTTGGCCTCTGTTTCTGTAGCCTTGCCTATGAGAGTTCTCTAGAGCTTTCATTGAAATGTGCTTCCTCACCATTTAATGATTCCTGAATTAATTGAAACCCAGAGTGTCTCAAATTCATTTTTGAAAAATGGCTAGATAAATACCATGCAAGGTTTGAAATTCCCATGACCAGGTGGCACTGGAGAACCTTTGGATATCTGGTTCCTGATCATGAGTGTACCAGACAATGCCTTGATTGACTGGGTTTCATGAAAATGGAGTAGAACAGAGATGCCTGTAAGTTGGAGCCTGCTGAGTAGTGGGCCTAGAGCTGTGGTGTGAAGGTGTGTGATAAACATCTGTGGTGGGGCCATGTGAATATGTCTTTGACTTCCAAATGGCTTGTGACTGACATGCTGCTGCCAGCAGACCCTTATATGTAAAGGCATCTTATTATATAGAGGGGTTTCAGGGCAATGTTCAGAATCAGGTTGCTCTTGTCAAGGGGGCAAGCTATGTGGGATAGAAGCCTGGTTGGTGCATTCTCCTGTAAACCCTGACCCACCACACCTGACAGAACTCCCTCCAGCACTGTGTCCCTGATGAACTCCTTGTATTTTTTGAAGCAACACCAAACTACGAGTGCAGCAGCCAGAAACACCACGAAAAGTGGAGGATGACCAAATGACTTCACAGTCCACGCGGGCAGACACTTAGACCCAGGTGGCCAAAAATTGCCAACAAAGATAGAATTCATCACTGCTGCCTAATGTTCATTGGAAAACAAGAAACCATGTCCTCCAGGTCACATAGATGCCATTCCAGATTTGATGGTCTCACTACAATGGAAGCTAAATCTCCTGACAACAACATATACTTTAAGTGCCCAAACTCAGAGGCAGTTTGTCAAGAAGTCTTTAGGCCAAAAGAACTTCATGTTTGTGGAGTGTTTACCCTATCCCTTACTTTTGGATACTCCTCTCCCAACTCCAAGGTTGTGAACTCCTGAGCATTTTCCATTCCGGATATGTATTCACAAAATTTCTAACTCTTCTCCTCTAATTGTGTCTTACTTGTGGTGAAGGAAATGTCAAGGCATTGTTCTGGATCAGAGTGGGGAGATTTTTGTGTAGCACATATTTGAATACACATGAGATTAATTTTCCTATTTTCCATTCGAAATTCTGAATCCCTGACACTTACCCATACCCTACTAGACTCTCACTACTAATCCTAATATGATGGAGAAAAATAACCCAAACAAAATAGAAATACAACCAGTTCAGAGGAGGCCTGTTGTATAGTTGGACTTGCCTTTTGCATGATAAAGGGTAGGTGTTACAAATCTAGTCAATTTTTAAATGAAAAAGTTCTCCATGTGATTTAAAGTTAACAAATATGTGAATTCTTGTTTCCCTTTCTCTGAAGCCTATTCAGAACATGTATTTTTAATGCACATATTGAATCCTACCTGGTATCACACTTATATTTTTGTGAGGTGGATGACATGGCAGATACAAATTGTGAGAAGAGATCACTCCTCCTAAACACTGTTGGAACTGAAAATTCAACCTATGGGTGAGCTTCCTAGTTGAACAACATTTTACTTAAATCCATGTTTAGTAAAATAAATATTTTTGCTTCAATGGATGATATATATTTCATGATGAATTTCTATTGGCATATATATTGCCAGTTTTTAATGTCTCTGTGTGTGTTTTTTGTATATATATATATATATTCTCCAGGTTCTTCAAAACATGAAATATATGTGTCTTTTATACACTCCATAAACTTATTCATGTTCATGTACTTGGATTTATAATCAACTTTTCAGAAGATTATTCCAGAAATATTCATCCACCTGAAATTCATATTTGTTACCTAGTACTGAAAGCTAACTTCAGTGAACGGTGCACACAAATCCTAATATTTTTATAGTAACTGACCCAGTTTAATATCAAAGCAAGTTGATTCCTATGGGACATGTTATGTATTTTGACGTTTATTCCTATTCAACACTGGTAAATTACTATTTCTTCTTTTTTTGCACATCATAGGATATATATTTAATCCAAAAGTTATCAAATTTACAGGTATTTGTTTCACTTTCAATCACTTCCTGCTTCAGAACACACGTATTCCTGCAGGTTACTTGACTGGTCTTATCATGAAACTTCTTTCCAAACACATTATTTTTGATTTTCATAATGATTTTTGAAGCAAAATATACACAATTTTCATGATTATCCATAACCCTAATATTTCCATTAGATGTATAAATGGTTGTAATGAATGTATGTGTATCAATATAAGATTTCATGTATATTTTCAGATATCAATTCATTCCATTATTTAAAGTTGGAACCAGTTATATTTTTAATTCTCAGTATGGTCTCTTCATGCATTATCTCAATATTCATAAACACATGGTACACCCATTTGTACCCCCAATACTAATTTATGCATCTTCAAAATATTGCTCCCAGAAACAGTGGAAGAAATACTCCACCTGATCTACATATACATTTTATCACTGTAATAATCTGGACACAAAATGCAAAGTTCACCTTTATGATTGTACCAAAGCCTAAATGGAAATTGACCATCGATTACTAAAACATCTATGTCTAAATTGCCTAATGCTCTCAAATGTCAATCTATTTGTGACTCCATATTTATTTTTCCCTAAGATTATACAGTCAAGTTCAACCCTGTTGAAAATGTCTAATATTATCACTCACTTTGTACTATACCTGATTTCCTAATATCTCTATTGATATCTGCTTTGCTACATATTTTCCCCAGTTCATCATTGTGAGTGACCCTAAACATGTGCTGATATTGACATTCACTCTTTAACCGAAAGCCTATTGTTAAAGAACTTTTGGTCCAAAGTCTATACTCGCCCTCATTTCAACACCTACCGACTATCTTCCTGATCCTACAGACTATCCCTGTTTGATTGGATGTTCTCTTCTACATTCAATCATCCAAGGTACAAGGTCCTATTTCATTGTATATCGATTTATCTGAGACATCTGTGCATAGCATAATTCAATGCTAAGTATCCCAATCAAAGGCCCAATGCCCTTCTGGGCTTCAAATCTTACCTAGATTTCTGTTTTCATACTTATATTTCACCTATATATTCTTAAAAATGTCACAGGTTCCCAATACCATTATTAATTGAGCGGAATGATTCCTAACCCAAATCAAACATGTTATTAACCTTAACCATACACTGATCCCTCAATCTAACTTTTCAGAAGAGCAGGGACAGAGTTGGTCTCAAAATACAGGCATGTAGGGGATTCTCCACCTGCTGAGAACCTAAAAGGCCCATGCAGAAATGATCCATGGAGAAGATGTAGGCAGCTATGAAGGACCTGAGAGAGCAAAAGACATCTTCCATGGTGAATAACCTGGTCAGGATAAAGGGTTGTGTCTGAATGAGCCTCTCTTTTTTTCATATAGATAAGATGGACCAAAACAGGCCTATGTGGAGAGCTGTCCCTAGGTGCCTATGGTTGATATACCATTATAACCTGTGAAAGTATCACAGGAAGTAGGGGCAGCCTCCATATCATGGGACCTTTGGAAGCAACTGTGAAGGCAAAGAGGTTGCCAAGATAGTGACCTCATTCAGTTCCTGAAGGAAGTGACCTCATCACACTTCTTTGGTGATGGAACTGTCTGAACTTGGTATCCAGGAAGCCAGGCACTCAGAGCCAGTCACAGTCCCAGTCCCAGGGGTCTCAATTTTTTTGATTTACCAAGGAGAGAGTCAGAGTTTCTTGGTAACTACTGATGTGTGGATGGCCAAATGCCAGGAAAGCTCTGAAGAGGGGCCTTTTCTGAGAAAGCAGGTAGTGGCTCACCACTGGCTCCTGACAACTTCACAGAGTTGGACAAGGAGACCAGATCTGAGAAAGGACAGGCCATTTCAGTGGAACATAGTATGACCCACCAGTCATAGGACACTCTGGATAGTCACAGTACTACTTGGGGGAAGGAGGTGCCTTTGTATGTGTGTGTGTGTTTGTGGTTTTGTCTAATGTTCTGAGAATAGGTAGTAGCGGCGGTTTGTTTGGTTTCGAGTGAACTGTTTCTAGTAAGTCATTTGACAAGGCGAGTGTTTCTATGTCTCTGAATCCCACTGTGTCCATGGTTGTAGACAGTTGAAAAGAGAATGGATCAATGGATTTGTGTTGTCTAGTAGAACGCATCCCAGCATGTATCCTGCCAAATTTATTAATGGTCTGAGGCTTTCCTTATCGATGGGCAACACCTGCTATCTTTCTAAGTTCCTGTTTTCTTCCTGAATTCTGGCCAATATCCAGAATAGGCTCATGGTTTTCTCTCCAAGATATGTACCACCTAAAAGCTCTGTGACATGGCCATGTACTGGATAGCTGAAGGGAATGGAGAGCATCTCAGAATACTCAGATATCAGAGTGACCATTTAAGTCTTATTGGAGAAACCCTGCTTTGGGCCTTTTGCTTACCTATTGTTCTGTTGACCTGAATGTCAGCAAGGTCTTTGCCTCAGGCCATCTCTTTTTGAAACCTGAAGAAAACAGTTTTCAAATGGAAATGAATGGACATCCCCTGTGGCTCTTTTCTTAATTTCTTTGGAAGGAGATGTGTCTGATTCAGCCTTTTGGCCCTTTGTGAGTCTGTGGCTTAGATTATCAGCACCTGATGGATCTAAAGAATGATCCCATGTGTGCATTCAAACCAAACTGGCCAAAAGAGCAGTCATTATGGATAAAGTCTCTCACCTTCCTTTGTAAGGTTCCTGACCTCCATCAAGTGAGAATAGGGATCCTTTGGGTCAATTGAGTTCTTAAAAGCCCTGCAGAGGCTAGCCCATAGGTGCTTGGGTTTTCTGATTACTCCAATTCACATAAAGAATCTAAACCCCACAGTCAGTAGGCCTCAAATTGGTGAACCGAAGTAGTATTAATGGCAGGCCTATTTGATCACTCCTGGTTCACAGGAAGGTTGTACAGGCCACCCTGACTTTAGGCAAACCAGAGGCAAGGGAGCTTATTTTGGACACTGTCTTGGGCTGCGCCCCTCATGGAAACCTTTAGCCAGAGGATATGATGAGTGTCTATATGGAAGAATATGAGGGCCATGTGGGAGTGTTTTGGTTTTAATTGTGGTCATTTGTGTGACAGTTGGAAGAGATTACTTGTAAGATTCCAGCAGACGTCGGAGGAAGAGACTACCAAGAGACTGGCTCATGCAACAGCAATGGGGATTTATTGAGGATCCAATTCAGTTCGCTGGGGCTCTGTGCTCACTCAACAAGCAACAGCAGCCCAGATCCCCGAGAAGAGGTTAAGCAGTGCTTCAGTACACTTTTTGGGTAGGCAGAGGCTTTATATATATCAGAGGAAATCATCTTGATCAGCCGGAAAATCGAACAACAACTCTCCAACTTGATTAGCACATTCATTGGTGGAATCAGGTCGGGCGGGGGTGATAGGTCAATCCTAAGGAGGGGGGTACATTCAAACTGATTGGTTTGGGCCCTGATATGCTTAGGTGCCAAGCTGCACAGGGTCCTAGATTATTAAACGACTGGATGGTCAGGGGGAATATTTAATGGGCAGTGAAAGGATTGTCCTAACAGCTACAGGAATTTCAGGTTTTAGGTTTAGCATGGGAACTTAACAATACCTGGTCCTTTACATTTTAACTCAGGCTTTGCAGCTTAGAAACTTTACAACACCCGCTATTTTACACTTTAACTTCAATTTCTTTTACCCTAACAGACTGGGTCCACCTGGGTGTGAACTCTGGTGTGATTCCCCTTAGACACTGAGTTCTGGAACTGAACTCAGAGAAGAGGTGTCATGAATTGTGTTGGGATTATAAGAGGCCACACATGAGAGTTGCCCTTGGAAACTGAGATCTAGGCCCAGGGTGGCTTTCCACAGAGCATTGGAAATTTCAGCCAGGATATCACATGATTTTATTCTGAATGACTTGGCAGCCATAGTTGAGAGTCAAAACACACATGAAACTCACACTGTAGACCTCAATGGGCCTGGTTTCATGTGACCTTTTGGCCACTCTTTGAGAAGCCTTGTCTGTGAGAGTTCTATAGAGATTTCATTGAAATCAGCTTTCTCAAAATTTAAAGGTTCCTGAATGAATTGAAACCCACAGTGCCTCCAACTTCATCCTTGAAAAATGGCTAGATAAATACCATGAAATTTTTGAAATTCCCAGGACCAGGTACCACTGGAGAAAGTTTGGATGTCCGGTTTCTGATCATGAGTATAACAGACAGTGCCTTGATTCACTGGGTTTCATGCAAATGGTGTAGAACAGAGATGCCAGTAAGTTGGAGCCTTCTGAGTAGTGGTCCTAGAGCAGTGGAGGGCAGGTGTGTGATAAAACATCTGTGGTGGGGCCATGGGGATCTTCCATTGTCTTCCAAATGGCTTGTGACTGACATGGTGCAGCCAGCAGACCCTTATATGTAAAGGCATCTTGTTATTTGGAGAGGTTTCAGGGCAATGTTCAGAATCAGGATGCTATGGTCAAGGGAAAAGCTATGTGGGATAGAAGCATGGTTGGTGCATTCTCTTGCAGACCCTTACCCACCACAGGTGACAGAACTCCCTCCAGCACTGTACCAGGTGAACTACTTGTATTTCGTGAAGCAAATAACAAACTCCCAGTGCAGCAGTAAGAAATACCACGAAAAGTGGAGGATGACCAAATGGCTTCACAGTCCACACAGAATGAAACTTAGCCCCCAGTGGACACTGTTAACCTACATAGAGAGAAATCAGCACTGCTGCCTCATGTTCAGTGGAAAATAAGAAACTATGTCCTCCAGGTCACATACATGCACACCCAGCTTTGATGGTCTCACTACAAAGGAAGCTCCTGACAAATACTTATATTTCAAGTGCGCAACCTCAGAGGCAGTTTCTCAAGAAGTCTTTAGGCCAGCAGAGCTCCATGTTTGTTGAGTGTTTACCCTGTCCCTTACTTTTGGAAACTCCTCTACCACCTCCAAGGTTGTGAACTCCTGAGCGTATTCCATTCCAGATATGTATTCACAGAATTTTTAACTCTTCTCCTCTAATTGTGTCTTACTTCAGGCGAGGGTAATGTCAAGGCATTTTTCTGTATGAGAGTGCAAAAATTTGTGTGCAGCATTTATTTGAAATACTGAATCCCTGACATTAACCCATATCCTAATAGACTCTGACTACTAATCCTAATATGATGGAGAAAAATAACTCAAACAAAATAGAAATACAAGCATTTCATAGGAGGCATGGTGTATAGTTGGACTTGCCTTTTGCATTATATAGGGTAGGAGTAATAAATCTAGTCAATTTTTAATTGAAATAGTTTTCCATGTGTTTTTAAAGTTAACAAATATGTAAATTACTGTCTCCCATTCTCTCTAGCTTATTCAGAACATGTGTTTTTATATGCACATATAGAATCCTACCTGGTTATCACACATACAGTCTCATGAGGAGGCTGATTGGCAGATACAAATTGTGAGAAATGACCACTCCTCGTAAACGCTGTTGGAACTGAAAATACAACCCATGGGTGAGCTTCCTATTTGAACAACCTTATACAAAAATCCATGTTCAGTGAAATTAATATTTTTGGATCTGATGATGATATATATTTCACGATAAATTTCGATTGGCATATATATTGCAATTTTTAATGTCTCTCTCTCTGTGTGTGTGTATATATATATATATGTATATATACATATATATATATATATATGCACTCTGTCTAGATTTTTCAAAATATGAAACATGTGTCTTATTGTAGACTCCCTAAATTCATTTATATTCATGTATGTGGATTTATAATCAACTTTTCACAAGATTATTCTCAGAAATACTCATCCACCTAAAATACATACGTGTTTCCTAGTACTGAAAACTAACTTCGTTGAATGGTGCATACATATCCTAACATTTCTACAGTAACTGACCCTGTTTAACATTAATTCAAGTAGATTTCTATGGGACATGATGTGTATTTTGATGTTCATTTTTATTCAACACTGGTACATTGCTATTTCTTCAGTTTATGCACATCATAGGATACATATTTCATCCACAAGTTAGCAAATTGATAGGCATTTGTTTCACTTTCAGTCACTTCCTGCTTCAGAACACATGTATTTCTCCATGTTTCTTGACTGATATTTTCATGAGACTTCTTTCCAAACACATTATTTTTGATTTCCGTAATCACTTTTGAAGCAAAACCCACACACCTTTCATGATAACCCATAACCCTAATATTACCATTAGATGTATAACTCGTTGGAATGAATGACTGTATATCAATATTAGATTTCTTATATATTTTCAGATATCAATTCAATCCATTATTTAAAGTGGAACCAGTTATATTATTTATTCACATGATGGTCAATTGATGCATTATCAATATATTCTATGACACAGGGTATACCCTTTTTACCCCCAATACTAATTTATATTTCTTCAAAATAGTGCTCCCAGAAATGGTGGAAGAAATACCCATGTCACCTGATCTACATATACATTTTATCACAGTAATATTCTGGACACATAAAACAAAGGTCACTCCTATGATTGTACCAAAGCCTAAATGGAAAATGAGCATGGATTACTAAATGCACCCATGTCCAGGTTGCCTAATGCTCTCAAATGTCAATCCTATTGGTGACTACATATTTGTTTCTTTCTAACATTATATATCCAAACTCAACCCTGTTGAAAATGTCTAGTCCTATGACTCAGTTTATACTTTGCCTGATTTCCTAATGTCTCTATTAATATCTGCTTTCCTCCATATTTTCCCCAGTTCATCATCGTGACTGACTCTTCACATGTGCTAACATTTACATTCACTCTCAACTGAAACCATATTGCTAAAGAACTTTTGGTCCAGATCCTATACTCACTCTTCTTCCTAAAACTACTATCTCCTGTTCCTACCGAGTATTCCTTTTTGACTTGATGTTCTCTTCTACATTCAATCATTCAAGGTACATGGTCCTATGCCATTGTATATCGATTTATCTGAGACATCTATTCAGAACGTAGTTCAACGCTAAGTATCCCAATCAAGTTCCCATGCCCTTCTCGGCTTCAAATCTTAACTAGATTTCTGTTTTCATACTTATATTTCACCTATATATTCTTGTAAATATCACGGGTTCCCGATACTGTTATTCAACTCTCAGAATGATTCCTCACCCAAATCGAACCTGTTATTCACCCTAATCATACACTCTTCCCTCAATCTAACTTTACAGAAGAGCAGGGAAGGAGTTGGTATTTCAATACAGGAATGTAGGCGATCTTCCACCTATTGAGAACCTCAAATGTCCTACATAAATGACACCTGGATAAGTTGTAGGCAGCTATGAAAGACCTGAGAGAGCAAAAGTCATCTTCCATGGAAAACAACCTGGTCAGGATGTAGGGATATGTATGAATCAGCCTCTCACTTATTAATGTAGAGAAGATGGACCAAACCAGGCCTGTGTGGAGAGCTGTTCCTGTGTGCCTATGGTTGATATACCATTCTAACTTGTGAAAGTGTCACAGGAAGCAGGGGCAGCCTCCATCTCATGGGACCCTTGGAGTCAACTCTTAGGACAAAGTGGTTGCCAAGGCAGTGAACTCATTCAATTCCTGAAGGAAGTGACTTACGTCACTTCCGTGGTGATCAAACTCTCTGAACTTAGATCCAGTAAGCCAGGCACCCAGAGCCAGTCCAAGTCCCAGTCTTAGTGGTCTCACTTGTTTTGATTTTCCAAGGATAGAGTCAATCTTTCTTGATACCTACCGATGTGGGAATGGCCAAATAACAGGAAAGCTCTCAAGAGGGGCCTTTTCTGAGCAAGCAGGTAGAGGCTCACCCCTGGCTTCTGACAAGTTCACAGAGTTGACCAAGGAGACCTAATCTCATACAGGACAGGCCATCTCAGGGGAACATATTGTGGCCCACCAGTCAGAGGACACTCCGGATAGTCACAGACCCATTTGAGGGAAGGAGGTGCCTTTGTTATGTGGGTGTGGTTTTTTGGTTTGTCTCATATTCTGAGAATATGTAGGAAAGGTGGTTTGTTTGGTTTGTAGTGAACTGTTTTTAATAAGTCATTTGACAAGGTGACTGTTTCTATGTCTGTGTATCGCACTGTGTCCGTGGTTGTAGACATTAGAAAAGAGAATGATTCAATGGATGTGTCCTGTCTGGTAGAAAGCTTCCCAGCATTCATCCTGCCCGATTTATGTATGGACTTTGGCTTGCCTTATCGATGGGCAACACCTGCTAATTTCCTAAGTTGCTGTTTTCTTCCTGAATTCTGGCCACTCTCCAGAAGAGGCTCATGGTTTTGTGTCCAAGATATGAATCACTTCCAAGGTCTGTGACATGGCTATGTTCTGGATAGCTGAAGTGAATGGCGAGAATCTCAGAAAACTCAGATCACTGTGACCAGAAAAGTCTCAGTGGATAAACCCTGCTTTGGGACTTTTGCTTACATATTGTTCTGTTACCCTGAATGTCAGGTAGTTCTTTGCCTCAGGCCACCCCTTTGTGAAACCTGAAGAAAACAGTTTTCAAATGGAAATGAATGGAAATGACCTGTGGCTCTTTGCTTAATTGCTTTGGAAAGGGATGTGTCTGAATCAGCCTCTTAGCTCTGTGTGAGGCTGTTGATTAAATTCTCAGCCCCTTATGGATCTAAAGAAAGATCCCATGTGTGCATCCAAAACCAAAATGGCCGAAAGTACAGTCATTGCAGATGAAGTCTTTCGCCTTCCTCTGTAAGGTTCCTGACCTCTATAAAGTGAGAATAGGGAAGATAGACCAAGCCAATTGATGTCTCCTTTTGGAAAAATTGTACCACCAATGAGAGCATCAGCAAAATTACCCCAACACTACCACAAGTCGCTGCACCAACAGATAGTTCACAATGCATACATGTTAGTTCACAATGCATACAAGTGATATATATTCCAGGCAAGTTCTGCAAGCAGTTCAGTGATGGCTATTGCAGAAGCTGTAGATTGGTTTTATCTTTGTCTTCACCAGCACTGGGTTGAAGATTGGAATTCTGGCAATAATGGCTAAAGAAAAAATTACTTACCATTCCAGAAGGCACTAAAAAACCCAATTATCTTAACAATTTACATTATCTTGAAGAGAATTATTAAATATAATGAAAAGGAAAGGTGAAAGTCAACAAACAGTTCTGCTAAACTCCTTTTTTTGTTCACATATTAAAACAATCCTCAACAGTTGTTTACCCAATTTAAATTAAACTATTTAAATCACGTGAATAAAAAAAAAAATTGGATCCATTTTTTCATGAGCGCACATCATATATGATATATGGATATATGTACATTCAAACATAAAACACAAAACACAAGTGTGCACAAATAATATAATATATACAACACATAACATAATAGTAAAGGCCTTATAACTTTTTACAGGTGAAATCACCATTGGAATGTCTAAAAACTCTATAGTCAAAAAATAGAACTGATCAGCAAAACATTAACCTAGGTCTGTATGAGCTCAAAAAAAAAAAAAATAGAAAATAGAACTTCATGATGTGGGAAAGGGCAATAATAAAATAGATATTGAAAAAAGCATCCTGGTTCTGTCGCAGATGTAAGGATAGCCAAACTGGAGTTTTGGATATCAGCTGTTATGAATTTGAGCCAAATCATCTTCTTTTTGGTCTATAGAAATCACTTTAGTTAATTTCTCTGGAATCCATATTGCCTGCTGTTCTTCCTGTGGAAACACACAAACAGACCCCTGACTAAAGACAATCACTGGGTCAGGACTTTAGTTAATCTCTCCAAAATCCAAATCAGCTGCTGTTCTTCCTGTGGAAACACACAAACAGACGCCCGACTCCAGACAATTACTGGGTCAACACTTTTCCATTGTCCTATTAGAATATCCTTCCAAAGGACCTTGGGCTTATGCACATTTTTTGGAAACATATGCCTTTCCACAGCACTAAGTCCTGATGAATCCAAGTTTAAAAAGTTTAGAGTAAAAAGCGTTAATTTAAGTTTATCTTTGGGGAATATATACCCCTTCTCAATTCCGTCTTTGTGCTTTAATAAGTGCATTTTTATTGTTTGATCTGCTCTTTCAACTATGCCTTGTCCCTGTGGATTGTATGGGATTCCTGTTATATGAGTAATGCCAAATGATGAGCAAAATTGTTTAAAAGAGTTAGAAGTGTAACCGGGGGCATTATCTGTTTTTAACTGTTTTGGAATGCCCACAGTGGCAAAATTTTGTAAGCAATGAGCTATAACATCTTTAGTTTTTTTCTCCAGCATGAAGGGAGCCCATTAAAAATCCAGAACAAATATCAACTGTAACATGCAAATATTTTAATTTTCCAAATTCTGGCAAGTGTGTGACGTCCATCTGCCAAATATGGTTAGGTATCAATCCTCTAGAATTGACTCCAAGATTAACTTGTGGTAAAAAGGTCACACAATTTTGACATTGTTTTATAATTTGTCTAGATGTTCCTTAGTTTTTTTGAAATGCTTTTGTAAAGTATAAGCATTGACATGGAACTTTTTAAGAAAATTTATTGCTTCTTCTAGTGTAAAGAAAATATGTATGTATGTCAATTGTAGTTTTATCTGCTAAATCATTGCCCAAACTAAGGGCTTTAGGCAATCCTGTATGTGCCCTGATATGTCCTATAAAGAATGGATCTTTTCTGTCCCAGATTAGACTTTGTATAGTGGAAAGCAAAGAGAAAACAGTAGAGAAAGGGGAAATCCTACCAGCATCTTCAAGGGATACTATAGCATTAACTATATACTGACTATCGGAAAATAAATTAAATACAGAATCTTTAAAAATCACAAAAGCTTGTAATACTGTACTAAGCTCTACCTTGTGAGCTGATTGTTTTGGTACTAAAAATATAAAAGTTGGATCAGGTGTAACTATTGCTGTTGTACCATTATTTAACCCATCGGTGAATATATTTGGAGCATTCATGATAGGTGTTTTCTTGTCATTTTTGGAAAAATTACAGGATGCGATGACCAAAAAGACAATAAAAGATAAGATGGTAAGTGGTTATCAAAATGAAACATTAGATTTACACACGATTATTGCCCAAGTATTTAACTAATTAGCTAATTCATCAATTTGATTCATAGTATATGGAGTAATAATTTTATTGGGTGAAATTCCACACACACTCTTTTTGCTGCTTTTATTCCTATGAGTATTAATTCTCCCTCAGCCTCAGGATAGCAAGTAATAATAGTGTTAGAAGAATAAGATAAATGTATCCATAATAATGGACCTTCTTCCCAAAATATTCCTGTAGAAATATTTTTTTTGTTGTTAGTACAATAAATAATAAATGCAAAATTATATCAACTCTATCCAAAAAGCATATTTCCCATATATGTTTCAATGATTTTTATTGCTTTTCTTGCTTCAGGCGTTAACATTCTGAGTGAATTTGGATCTCATGTCCTTTTAGGATATCAAATAAAGGTCCCAACTCTCCTGTTGGTATACCTAGATGAGGCCTTATCCAATTTAAGTCTCCTAATAACTCTTGAAAGTCATTAATTGATTTGAGTTGATCTACTCGTATTTGAATTTTTGGTTGACTGACCATGGTTGAGGATAATAGAGCTACTAAATAATTAATTGGAAAATTTAATTGTATTTTACCTATTGCTATCTCTAGGTTATAATTTTTTAATACGTTTGTAAGTGTGGCATACCATTCTAGCAATGGGTTTTTAACTTTGTGTGCTAATAATACATCATCCATATAGTGAAAAATTTGTATTTCAGGAATTTGATTTCTAACTGGCTGGATTACTTTGTTAACATAAATTTGACGCATAGTTGGGCTGTTAGCCATCCCTTGAGGGAGTACTTTCCACTCATATCTCTTGTCAGGACCTTCATGATTCAGTGCAGGTATAGTAAATGCAAAACTTGGAATATCCTCAGGATGAATTGGAATTGAAAATAAAACGATCTTTAATATCTACAACGAAAACATACCAAGTTTTTGGCAAAGCACACAATTGAGGAATCTCTGATTGAGCAGGTCCCATAAAAACCATCCCATTATTAATGGCTCTTAAATCTTGCAATAATCTCCATTTACCAGATTTCTTTTTAAGGACAAAAATGAGAGTATTATGGGGAGACACAGAAGGTTGTATATGTCCTTCCGCTAATTGTTGTTTGACCAGGTCATGGGCTACTTGTATCTTTTCTTTAGTCAGGGGCCACTGAGGAACCCATACTGGTCTTTCTGATTTCCAAGTAATATTTATTGTCTCAGTGGCCCTTTCTGAAAATCCAACCCATATCTATCTGTTCCTTGATCTTTTTGTATTGGTGTTGCTATACCTTGTTCTTGCTTTTCTAATCTTTTTCCTTTCCTAAAATCTTGTCTAGCCATAATAGTGGGTGAATTTTGATTGATGTTATTTGTTAATGTCAAACCTAATTGATCTAGGACATCTCATCCTTATAAATTTACGGGAAGATGTTCCAATACATATGGCTGTATAGTTCCTTCACATCCTTCAGGATCCTTCCAATCTAATACTGTTGCACTTTTATGGGGATTAGTCGCCACTCCTAGGCCTCGAAGCGTTTGAGTGGCTTGTTGTAATGGCCAATGTTTTGGCCATTCTTGACGACAGATGATGCTAAGGTCTGCACCTGTATCCAGTAGCCCATTGAATTCATGTCCTTGAATATTTAGTTTTAGCATGGGGCGAGAATATAAATTTAAAGAAAGCATAGCCCAATCTACACCTGTGGAGCCTAATCCTTTGGAACCCCTTTCTACAGCATAACTGTAAAATTTATCATGTGGGCTGGGTATTATTATTAATTGTGCTATTCTATCTCCTGGAGAAATTACTGATATACCCTTTGGAAAACTGGCTATAATTTTTATTTCACCTTCATAATCGGGATCAATTACCCCAGGACTCATCATAAGTCCTTTTAGAGTAGAAGAGCTGCATCCCAATAATAAGCCTACTGTTCTTTTGGGGAGAGGTCGTTTCACCCCTGTGGGAATGATTTGAACTCCCATCTCTGGAGTTAGTATTGATCTGGCGGAGGCACAGATGTCCAACCCTGCGCTCCCTCTGGTTTGTCTGATGAGGGATCTGATGAACAATGTGTCGTGGGCACTACACTGATGGGGTTGCTGGTTTCCTCCAGTGCTCCATATATTTGCGGTTTCGGGCCCCAGAGCATTGGGCCCCCTGTCCATTTTTTGGCAATGGAGCCGGATGCCTTTCTTCATGATATCGTGGATAAACACCTGGTGCTTGTTTGTTTTTTGATAATGAAGTACCCTCTATGGTGGTTTGAGAATGGTATTCATTAGCCCAATGTCTCCCTCTACGTCATTGTGGCCAAATACCCGGTATTCTAGTCCTTTGATACCTAGTTTTGTTAAACCCTCCTCCTATGGGGCAATTCCTTTTAAAAAGTCCTGTTTGTTCACAATTGTAGCATGTTCTTGGCCTGTCTTCTAAAGCCTGTTTTACTAAAGCTGCCACAATTTGCCCTTTTTCATTAATGTCTCTGGCATCTAAAGCCTGTTTTATTGCAGCTGCCACGACTTGCTCTTGTTCATTAATGTCTCTACCAAATTTAATAAATGTGTTTAAATCTTCATGTTTCCATGGTCTAATGATACCTCTGCAGCAATGATTCGCTTGGTCATAAGCCAGTTGTTTTAATAATGGCATTGCTTGTTCTGTATTTCCAAAAACTCTGTAGCTGTTTCAATAAGCCTATCTACAAATCCAGCGTAAGATTCATTAGCTCCTTGTATTACCTTAGATAATTGACCTTGTAAACCTCCATGTCCTTGTAAAGTCTTCCATGCCCTAACTGCCTCTACAGCAATTTGTGCGTATATGCCAGGATCATATGGAATTTGTTGTTGCTGATCCTCATAAGGTCTCTTTTTCTAACAACAAATCTAGATTTCTCTGAGGATAACCAGCTGCTGCATTTCGCCTAGACATCTCTTTGCAAAATTCCTCATTGGCAACCTTCCATAATAGGTATTGACCTCCATTTAGCACAGCTTTACACATATTAGCCCAATCTGCTGGCGTCATGTTCAAAGTGTTAATAGATTCGACCAAGCTTACAATGAAGTGTGCTTGAGGACCATATGTTGTTACAGCCTCTTTTAGCTGCTTCACTATTTTGAAATTTAAAGCATGGTGAATTTGCTGCCCTCCTACCTCAAATACAGGGCATGTTAATACTTGAGATCCTGTCTCAGGATCCGAACTATCAACTGTTGGGGTTGGGGGCCTCCCAGCACATGGAGGTGGCCTTGTTAGTTGGACATTTACATCCTCTGGTGACAGAAAGGTGTTAGTAGCAGTCTCCTTTTTTAACTTTGCCCCTGATTGCTTTTTATGCTCTAAACTTGGTTCCTCTATCTTTGTCTGAACTGAAGGCTTTGGACTAAGCAAACCAGATATGAACGTCCACAATGGCAATGTGCCAAATGGCATAGTCCCTCGGCTGCTCTTTTCTAATCCTTTTAAATCTTCACCATGATGGTTCCATTGTGATATATTTAATGACTCCTCCTTCAAAAGCCATGGGCTACATTTTTGTATTGTATCAACAAATGCCCTGACTGTCCTTGATATTTCTGAGATGCCTCCTTTCTCTAACAATTTATTTAACACTCTTTCAGTTTGTTTTTTTACTAATTTCTGATCCCGTATTTCTATTATAATACAACCCAACAAGATGACGCCAAACAAAACTGAGACAGAATGAATTAAAAAGGGAACAACAAAAAGTCATTATAGCCTTTCTATCCTCCTGACATGTGCATCCGTCCTTTATACCTATCTGTTCCTCAGACGTAAATAGTTTTTTCTCAGATGTGAGTGGTTTTTCTTCCATCCCACTCATCTCCAGGAACAGGCAACTTAAAACAAAAGTGAAGCAAAACAAAGGAGTCATCTTAAAATGGCTACCCATCCTTTCACCTTGCCCACAGGGGCAAGCAGTTTACCTTATCACTTACCCTCAGTCGTTCCCCATGTGAGCCACAAAATGCTGCAGTCTGGCTGGGCATGATTCAGGAGCCACTTGTCAAAAAAAAAAAAAAAAAAAAAAAAAACTAACTTTATTTTTAGAACCACACACGGCAAACAAAACAACTCCTCAGGAAAAACCCTCAGAGCCCAACTGCCACTACTGGCTTCCTTGTAAAGTCTCTCTCACACACACAAGCCTCTCCACCTGCCACTATCCTACTGCTCTTGAGGCCGATTGGCTGGGTGGAGCCAAAAAAGTTCCCCAAGGAGCAGCTCCATGGTCTGAAAGGGCAGGGAAACAGCCCAATGAGCATCACCACAGAGGAGCCAATCAGCTAGATGATGCTGAGGTCGCTGTGAGCCAATAATCAGCCGGCAGCTGGAAATTTGCTGGCAGCTGGAAGTTTGCTGGGGCCCCTTCAGCTGTGGCTCTCAACAAATTCCTGTCTCATTTCTCTGTAGCCTATTCAGCACATGTATTTTTATATGCACATATAGTATCCTATCTGTTATCACATGTACATTTTTGTGAGGTGGCTGACTTGGCAGATACAAATTATGAGAAGAGATCACTCCTCCTAAACATTGTTGGAACTGAAAATTCAAAATATGGGTGAGCTTCCTAGTAGAATAACATTATACATAAATCCATTTTCAAGTGAAATAAATATTTTTGCATCTGTGGATGACATATATATTTCATGATGAATTTTGATTGGAATACACACTCTACAAATTTTTCAAAATATGAAATATATGAGTCTTATTTTACACTCCTTAAAATCATTCATATTCATGTATGTGGATTTATGATCAACTTTTCACAAGATAATTCTCAGAAATATTCATCAACCTGAAATACATATTTGTTACCTAGTACTGAAAGATAACTTCAGTGGATGGTGCATACAAATCCTAATATTTCTACAGTAATACCCAGTTTAATATCAATGCAAGTAGTTTCCTATGGGACATGATGTGTATTTTCCGGTTCATTTTTATTCAACAGTGGTACATTACTATTTTCTCAGTTTATGCACATCATAGGATATATATTTCATCCACAAGTTCACAAATTTATAGGCATTTGTTTCAATTTCAATCACTTCCTGCTTCAGAACACATATATTCCTCCAGATTTTTTGACTGGTCTTTTCATGAGACTTCTTTTCAAACACATTATTTTCGATTTCCATAATCACTTTTGAAGCAAAACTCACACATTCTTCTTGATAAACCATAACCCTAATATTACCGTTAGATTTATGACTGGTTATAATGAATGTATGTATATCAATTTAAGATTTCCTTTACATTTTCAGATATTAATTAAATCAATTATTTAAAGTTGGAACCAGTTACATTATTTGTTCACAGTATGGTCTATTCATGCATTATTTCTATATTCATAGACACATGGTACACCTCTTTGTTCCCCCAATACGAATTTATACGTCTTCAAAATATTGCTCCCACTAATGGTGGAAGAAATACTCATGTCACCTAATCTACATATACATTTTATCACAGTAACATTCTGGACACAGAAAACAAAGGTCACTCTTATGATTGTACCAAAGCCTAAAAGGAAAGTGAGCATGCATTACTAAAAACATCCATGTCCAGGTTGCCTAATGCTCTCAAATGTAAATCCTATTGTTGACTATATATTTGTTTCTTCCTAAGATTATATATTCAATCTCAAGCCTGTTGAAAATATCTCATCCTATCCCTCACTTTAAACTTTGCCTGATTTCTTAAAGTCTCTATTGACATCTGCTTTCCTACATATTTTCCCCAGTTCTCATTGTGACTGACTCTTCACATGTGCTGATATTTACATTCACTCTCTACTTGAAAACCTATTGCTAGAGAACTTTTTGTCCAAATCCTATACTCACTCTTGTTTCTAAACCTAGCAACTATCTTCCTAATCCTACGGACTTTCTTTTTTTAATTGGATGTTCTCTTCAACATTCAATCATCCAAGGTACAAGGTCCTATGCCATTGAATATCGATTTATCTGAGACATCTGGGCAGGACATAACTCAAAGCTAAGTAACCCACTCAAGGGCCCAATGCCCTTCTGGGCTTCAAATTGTACCTAGATTTCTGTTTTCATACTTGTATTTCACCTATATATTCTTGTAAATATCCCAGTCTCCCAATACCATTATTCATCCTTCAGAATGATTACTAACCAAAATCGAATATGTTATTAACCCTAACCATAGACTTTTCCCTCAATCTAACTTTACACGTGAGCTGGGAGAGTGTGATCACGAAAGTCTCAGTGGAGAAACCCTGCTTTGGGCCATTTGCTTACCTATTGTTCTGTTGCCCAGAATATCAGGAAGTTCTTTGCCTCAGGTCACCCCTTTGTGAAGCCTGAAGAAAGCTGTTTTCAAACGGAAATGAATGAGCATCACTTGTGGCTCTTTGGGTCAAATGAGTTCTTCAAGCCATGAAGAGGTGCTTGGGTTTTCTCATGACGCCAAATCACATAAAGAATCTATACCTATCAGTCAGTAGTAGTCAGTCAATATTGCTCCTAAAAATGGTGGAGAAATACTCATGTCAAATGATCTACATATATATATATATATATATATATATATATATATATATATATATATATATATTTAATCACAGAAATATTCTGGGCACAGAATTCAAAGTTCACATTTATGATTGTACCAAAGCCTAAATGGAAAGTGAACATGGATTACTAAAAATATCATGTCCAGGTTGCCTAATGCTCTCAAATGTAAATCCTATTGGTGACTACATATTTGTTTCTTCCTAAGATAATATATTCAACCTCAACCCTGTTGAAAATGTCTAATCCTATCACTCACTATATACTTTGCCTGATTACCTAATGTCTCTATTTATATCTGCTTTCCTACATATTTTCCCAATTTCATCATTGTGACTGACTCTTCACATGTGCTGACATTTAAATTCATTCTCTAACCGAAAACCTATTGCTAAAGAACTTTTGTTGCAAATTCTACATGCACTCTCCTTCCTAATCCTAACTACTATCTTTCTAATCCTACTGACTATCCCTTTTTGACTGGATAGTCAGTAGGATTCAATCATCCAAGGTACAAGGTCATATGCCATTGTATATCGATTTATCTGAGACATCTGTTCAGAAGTTAATTCAATGCTAAGTATCCCAAGCAAGGGCCCAATGCCCTTCTGGGCTTCAAATCATACTTAGATTTCTGTTTTCATGCATACATTTCACCTCTATATTGTTATAAATATTGCAGGTTCCCAATACCATTATTCACCCAGCAAAATGATTCCTAACCCAAATCGAACCTGTTATTAACCCTAAACATACAGTATTCCCTCAATCTTACTTTACAGAAAAGCAGGGAAAGAGTTGGTCTTATAATACTGGAATGTAATGGATCTTCCACCTGGTGATAACCTCAAATGTCCATGGCGAAATGATCCCTGGAGAATATGTAGGCAGCTATGAAGGACCTGAGAGAGCAAAAGGCATCTTCCATGGCAAACGGCTTGGTCAGGATAAAGGGTTGTGTCTGAATCAGCTTCTATTCTTAAAGCAGAGAACATGAGCCAACCCAGGCCTGTGTGTAGATCTGTTCCTGGGAGATTATGGTTGATATACAATTCAAACTTGTTAAAGTGTCACAGGAATTAGGGCCAGCCTCCATCTCATGGGAACCTTGGAAGCAACGTTTGGACAAAGTGGTTGCCAAGAGAGTGACCTCATTCAGTTCCTGAAGGAGGAACTAAAAACAGTTCCATCACACTTCAGTGGTGATGGAACTCTCTGAACTTGGGATCCAGGATGCCAGGCACCCATAGCCAGTCCCAGTCCCAGCCCCAGTGGTCTCACTTGTTTGGATTTACAAAGACAGAGTCAGTCTTTCTTGGTACCTACAGATGTGAGGAAGGCCAAATGCAAGAAAGCTCTGAAGCAGAGCTTTTCCTGAGAAAGCAAGTAGAGGCTCACCGCTGGCTCCTGACAACTTCACGGAGTTGGCCAAGGAGACCAGATCTAAGACAGGACAGGCCATTTCGGGGGAACATTATTGGCCCACAAGTCAGAGGACACTCCGGATAGTCACAGACCTACCTGGGCGAAGGAGGTGCCTTTTTTTTTGTGGTTATGAGTTTGTGGTCTTGTGTCATGTTCTTAGAATAGGTAGAAAAGTAGGTTTGTTTAGTTTGGAGTGGACTGTTTCTAGTAAGTCGTTTGACAAGGCGAGTGTTTCTATGTCTGTGTATCACATTGTGTCCGGGGTTGTAGACATTAAAAAAAATGCATCAATGGATGTGTCCTATCTAGTAGAAAGCTTCACAGCATTTATCCAGCCAAATTGATGAATGGACTGTAGCTTGCCTTATGGATGGGCAACACCTACTATCTTTCTAATTTCCTGTTTTCTTCCTGAATTCTGGCCACTCTCCAGAATAAGCCCATGGTTTTGTGTCCAAGATATGTACCCCCTCCAAACTCTGTAACATGGCCATGAACTGGATAGCTGAAGTGAATGGCGAGCATCTCAGAAAACTCAGATATCAGTGTGACCAGGAAAGTCTCAGTGGAGAAACCCTGCTTTGGGCCTTTTGCTTACCTATTGTTCTGTTGCACTGAATGTCAGGAAGGTCTTTGACTCAGGCCATCCCTTTGTGAAGCCTGAAGAAAACAGTTTTCAAATGGAAATGAATGGGTATACCTGTGGCTCTTTGCTTAATTGCTTTGGAAAGGGATTGTCTGAATCAGCCCCTTGGCCCTGAGTGAGGCTGTGGCTTAGATTCTCAACACCTGATGGATTTAAAGAAATTTCCCATGTGTGCATCCCAAACCAAAATGGCCAAAAGAGCAGTCTTTGGGATGAAGTCTGTCGCCTTCCTCTGTAAGGTTCCTGACCTCCATCAAGTGAGAATAGGGATTCTTTGAGTGAAATGAATTTTTCCAACTTACAGAGGCTAGGCTATAGGTGCTTGGGTTTTCCATGACTCCAATTCAAATAAAGATTCTAAACCCCACGGTCAGTTGGCCTCAAATTGGAGAAGTGGACCTGAATTAATGACAGGAGTATTTGATTACTCCAGGTTCACAGCAAGTGTCCAGGCCACCCTGACTTTAGGCAAATGAGAGGAAAGGGAACATATTTTGGACACTGTCTTGGTCTGCGCACCTCATGGAAACCTCCAGCCAGTGGTTATGATGAGTGTCTATATAAAAGAAGATGAGGGCCATATGGGAGTGTTTTGGTTTTAACTGTGGTCATTTGTGTGGTGGTTGGAAGAGATGACTTTGTCCACCTGGGCTTGAACTCTGGTATGATTCCCCTTAGAGACTGAGTTTTAGAACTGACCTCAGAGAAGTATTGCAATAAATAGTGTTGCAATTTTAGGAGGCCATGCATGAGAATCGCCCTTGGAAAATGAGATCTATTCCCAGGATGGCTTTCCACAGAGCTTGGGAAATCTAAGCCACGATATCCCAATATTTTATTCTTAAAGACTTTGCAGCCATAGTTGAGATTCCAAACACTCATGGACCTCACATTTTAGACCTCAATGGTCCTGGATTCATGTGACCTTTTGGCCACTCTTTGGAAAGGCTTGCCTGTGAGAGTTCTCCAGAGCTTTCATTTAAATGAGCTTCCTCACCATTTAATGGTTCCTGAATGAATTGAAACCCACAGTGCCTCAAACTTCATCTTTGAAAAATGGTGATATAAATACCATGAAACTTTTGAAATTCCCATGACCAGGTGGCACTGGAGAACCTGTGGATGTCCGGTTGCTGATCATGAGTGTACCAGACAGGGCCTTGATTGACTGGGTTTCGTGATAATGG